>NW_026698521.1:0-109756 GCF_030435755.1 Ochotona princeps
ACATGCCACGAACTCCACATTCACAGGCAACTTCAGCGCCACAGCCGTTTTCAGATAGCCCTCAATGCAAAGGCTCTAGAAGCAAATATTGGTGTGAGAGCTAATTCAATCAAGGAAACACTGCATGTTGGTGAAGGGCATATTGAAGAAGGATCAGCCGAGTGGTTCTTGTGGGAGAACAACTCCATTTGGCTCACTAACTTCACACACCATCAGGCTTCCAAGCAGCTCTCAAGGAAACTCAGTTTTCACACTCTATGCTTAGTGCCCTTTGAGTGCATTATCTAGGAATGACCCAGGTAGAGCATCCCACACAAACGAATGCGCCACATGCGGGTTTCACATGCCACCAACTCCACATTCACAGGCAACTTCAGCGCCACAGCCGCTTTCAGATAGCCCTCAATGCAAGGGCTCTAGACGCAAATATTGGTGTGAGAGCTAATTCAATCAAGGAAACACTGCATGTTGGTGAAGGGCATATTGAAGAAGGATCAGCCGAGTGGTTCTTGTGGGAGAACAACTCTATTTGGCTCACTAACTTCACACACCATCAGGCTTCCAAGCAGCTCTCAAGAAAACTCAGTTTTCACACTCTATGCTTAGTGCCCTTTGAGTGCCTATGCCTGAAATGAAGCTTGGTGAGCATCCCACACAAACGAATGCTCCACATGCGGGTTTCACATGCCACCAACTCCACATTCACAGGCAACTTCAGTGCCACAGCCGCTTTCAGATAGCCCTCAATGCAAAGGCTCTAGACGCAAATATTGGTGTGAGAGCTAATTCAATCAAGGAAACACTGCATGTTGGTGAAGGGCATATTGAAGAAGGATCAACCAAGTGGTTCTTGTGCGAGAACAACTCCATTTGGCTCACTAACTTCACACACCATCAGGCTTCCAAGCAGCTCTCAAGAAAACTCAGTTTTCACACTCTATGCTTAGTGCCCTTTGAGTGCCTAGGACTGAAATGAAGCTTGGTGAGCATCCCACACAAACGAATGCTCCACATGCGGGTTTCACATGCCACCAACTCCACATTCACAGGCAACTTCAGTGCCACAGCCGCTTTCAGATAGCCCTCAATGCTAAGGCTCTAGATGCAAATATTGGTGTGAGAGCTAATTCAATCAAGGAAACACTGCATGTTGGTGAAGGGCATATTGAAGAAGGATCAACCAAGTGGTCCTTGTGGGAGAACAACTCCTTTTGGCTCACTAACTTCACACACCATCAGGCTTCCAAGCAGCTCTCAAGGAAACTCAGTTTTCACACTCTATGCTTAGTGCCCATTGAGTGCCTAGGACTGAAATGAAGCTTGGTGAGCATCCCACACAAACGAATGCTCCACATGCGGGTTTCACATGCCACCAACTCCACATTCACAGGCAACTTCAGCGCCACAGCCGTTTTCAGATAGCCCTCAATGCAAAGGCTCTAGACGCAAATATTGGTGTGAGAGCTAATTCAATCAAGGAAACACTGCATGTTGGTGAAGGGCATATTGAAGAAGGATCAGCCGAGTGGTTCTTGTGGGAGAACAACTCCATTTGGCTCACTAACTTCACACACCATCAGGCTTCCAAGCAGCTCTCATGGAAACTCAGTTTTCACACTCTATGCTTAGTGCCCTTTGAGTGCATTATCTAGGAATGACCCTGGTAGAGCATCCCACACAAACGAATGCGCCACATGCGGGTTTCACATGCCACCAACTCCACATTCACAGGCAACTTCAGCGCCACAGCCGCTTTCAGATAGCCCTCAATGCAAGGGCTCTAGACGCAAATATTGGTGTGAGAGCTAATTCAATCAAGGAAACACTGCATGTTGGTGAAGGGCATATTGAAGAAGGATCAGCCGAGTGGTTCTTGTGGGAGAACAACTCCATTTGGCTCACTAACTTCACACACCATCAGGCTTCCAAGCAGCTCTCAAGAAAACTCAGTTTTCACACTCTATGCTTAGTGCCCTTTGAGTGCCTATGCCTGAAATGAAGCTTGGTGAGCATCCCACACAAACGAATGCTCCACATGCGGGTTTCACATGCCACCAACTCCACATTCACAGGCAACTTCAGTGCCACAGCCGCTTTCAGATAGCCCTCAATGCAAAGGCTCTAGACGCAAATATTGGTGTGAGAGCTAATTCAATCAAGGAAACACTGCATGTTGGTGAAGGGCATATTGAAGAAGGATCAACCAAGTGGTCCTTGTGCGAGAACAACTCCATTTGGCTCACTAACTTCACACACCATCAGGCTTCCAAGCAGCTCTCAAGGAAACTCAGTTTTCACACTCTATGCTTAGTGCCCTTTGAGTGCATTATCTAGGAATGAATCTAGTAGAGCATCCCACACAAACGAATGCTCCACATGCGGGTTTCACATGCCACCAACTCCACATTCTCAGGCAACTTCAGTGCCACAGCCGCTTTCAGATAGCCCTCAATGCAAGGGCTCTAGACGCAAATATTGGTGTGAGAGCTAATTCAATCAAGGAAACACTGCATCTTGCTGAAGGGCATATTGAAGAAGGATCAGCCGAGTGGTTCTTGTGGGAGAACAACTCCATTTGGCTCACTAACTTCACACACCATCAGGCTTCCAAGCAGCTCTCAAGGAAACTCAGTTTTCACACTCTATGCTTAGTGCCCTTTGAGTGCATTATCTAGGAATGAACCTGGTAGAGCATCCCACACAAACGAATGCTCCACATGCGGGTTTCACATGCCACCAACTCCACATTCACAGGCAACTTCAGCGCCACAGCCAATTTCAGATAGCCCTCAATGCAAAGGCTCTAGATGCAAATATTGGTGTGAGAGCTAATTCAATCAAGGAAACACTGCATGTTGGTGAAGGGCATATTGAAGAAGGATCAACCAAGTGGTCCTTGTGCGAGAACAACTCCATTTGGCTCACTAACTTCACACACCATCAGGCTTCCAAGCAGCTCTCAAGAAAACTCAGTTTTCACACTCTATGCTTAGTGCCCTTTGAGTGCCTAGGACTGAAATGAAGCTTGGTGAGCATCCCACACAAAACGAATGCTCCACATGCGGGTTTCACATGCCACCAACTCCACATTCACAGGCAACTTCAGTGCCACAGCCGCTTTCAGATAGCCCTCAATGCAAAGGCTCTAGATGTAAATATTGGTGTGAGAGCTAATTCAATCAAGGAAACACTGCATGTTGGTGAAGGGCATATTGAAGAAGAATCAGCAGAGTGGTCCTTGTGGGAGAACAACTCCATTTGGCTCACTAACTTCACACACCATCAGGCTTCCAAGCAGCTCTCAAGGAAACTCAGTTTTCACACTCTATGCTTAGTGCCCTTTGAGTGCCTAGACTGAAATGAAGCTTGGTGAGCATCCCACACAAACGAATGCTCCACATGCGGGTTTCACATGCCACCAACTCCACATTCACAGGCAACTTCAGCGCCACAGCCGTTTTCAGATAGCCCTCAATGCAAAGGCTCTAGACGCAAATATTGGTGTGAGAGCTAATTCAATCAAGGAAACACTGCATGTTGGTGAAGGGCATATTGAAGAAGGATCAGCCGAGTGGTTCTTGTGGGAGAACAACTCCATTTGGCTGACTAACTTCACACACCATCAGGCTTCCAAGCAGCTCTCAAGGAAACTCAGTTTTCACACTCTATGCTTAGTGCCCTTTGAGTGCCTAGGACTGAAATGAAGCTTGGTGAGCATCCCACACAAACGAATGCTCCACATGCGGGTTTCACATGCCACCAACTCCACATTCACAGGCAACTTCAGTTGCACAGCCGCTTTCAGATAGCCCTCAATGCAAAAGCTCTAGACGCAAATATTGGTGTGAGAGCTAATTCAATCAAGGAAACTCTGCATGTTGGTGAAGGGCATATTGAAGAAGGATCAGCCGAGTGGTTCTTGTGGGAGAACAACTCATTTGGCTCACTAACTTCACACACCATCAGGCTTCCAAGCAGCTCTCAAGGAAACTCAGTTTTCACACTCTATGCTTAGTGCCCTTTGAGTGCATTATCTAGGAATGAATCTAGTAGAGCATCCCACACAAACGAATGCTCCACATGCGGGTTTCACATGCCACCAACTCCACATTCACAGGCAACTTCAGCGCCACAGCCGTTTTCAGATAGCCCTCAATGCAAAGGCTCTAGACGCAAATATTGGTGTGAGAGCTAATTCAATCAAGGAAACACTGCATGTTGGTGAAGGGCATATTGAAGAAGGATCAGCCGAGTGGTTCTTGTGGGAGAACAACTCCATTTGGCTCACTAACTTCACACACCATCAGGCTTCCAAGCAGCTCTCATGGAAACTCAGTTTTCACACTCTATGCTTAGTGCCCTTTGAGTGCATTATCTAGGAATGACCCTGGTAGAGCATCCCACACAAACGAATGCGCCACATGCGGGTTTCACATGCCACCAACTCCACATTCACAGGCAACTTCAGCGCCACAGCCGCTTTCAGATAGCCCTCAATGCAAGGGCTCTAGACGCAAATATTGGTGTGAGAGCTAATTCAATCAAGGAAACACTGCATGTTGGTGAAGGGCATATTGAAGAAGGATCAGCCGAGTGGTTCTTGTGGGAGAACAACTCCATTTGGCTCACTAACTTCACACACCATCAGGCTTCCAAGCAGCTCTCAAGAAAACTCAGTTTTCACACTCTATGCTTAGTGCCCTTTGAGTGCCTATGCCTGAAATGAAGCTTGGTGAGCATCCCACACAAACGAATGCTCCACATGCGGGTTTCACATGCCACCAACTCCACATTCACAGGCAACTTCAGTGCCACAGCCGCTTTCAGATAGCCCTCAATGCAAAGGCTCTAGACGCAAATATTGGTGTGAGAGCTAATTCAATCAAGGAAACACTGCATGTTGGTGAAGGGCATATTGAAGAAGGATCAACCAAGTGGTCCTTGTGCGAGAACAACTCCATTTGGCTCACTAACTTCACACACCATCAGGCATCCAAGCAGCTCTCAAGGAAACTCAGTTTTCACACTCTATGCTTAGTGCCCTTTGAGTGCATTATCTAGGAATGAATCTAGTAGAGCATCCCACACAAACGAATGCTCCACATGCGGGTTTCACATGCCACCAACTCCACATTCTCAGGCAACTTCAGTGCCACAGCCGCTTTCAGATAGCCCTCAATGCAAGGGCTCTAGACGCAAATATTGGTGTGAGAGCTAATTCAATCAAGGAAACACTGCATCTTGCTGAAGGGCATATTGAAGAAGGATCAGCCGAGTGGTTCTTGTGGGAGAACAACTCCATTTGGCTCACTAACTTCACACACCATCAGGCTTCCAAGCAGCTCTCAAGGAAACTCAGTTTTCACACTCTATGCTTAGTGCCCTTTGAGTGCATTATCTAGGAATGAACCTGGTAGAGCATCCCACACAAACGAATGCTCCACATGGGGGTTTCACATGCCACCAACTCCACATTCACAGGCAACTTCAGCGCCACAGCCAATTTCAGATAGCCCTCAATGCAAAGGCTCTAGATGCAAATATTGGTGTGAGAGCTAATTCAATCAAGGAAACACTGCATGTTGGTGAAGGGCATATTGAAGAAGGATCAACCAAGTGGTCCTTGTGCGAGAACAACTCCATTTGGCTCACTAACTTCACACACCATCAGGCTTCCAAGCAGCTCTCAAGAAAACTCAGTTTTCACACTCTATGCTTAGTGCCCTTTGAGTGCCTAGGACTGAAATGAAGCTTGGTGAGCATCCCACACAAACGAATGCTCCACATGCGGGTTTCACATGCCACCAACTCCACATTCACAGGCAACTTCAGCGCCACAGCCGTTTTCAGATAGCCCTCAATGCAAAGGCTCTAGACGCAAATATTGGTGTGAGAGCTAATTCAATCAAGGAAACACTGCATGTTGGTGAAGGGCATATTGAAGAAGGATCAGCCGAGTGGTTCTTGTGGGAGAACAACTCCATTTGGCTCACTAACTTCACACACCATCAGGCTTCCAAGCAGCTCTCAAGGAAACTCAGTTTTCACACTCTATGCTTAGTGCCCTTTGAGTGCCTAGGACTGAAATGAAGCTTGGTGAGCATCCCACACAAACCGAATGCTCCACATGCGGGTTTCACATGCCACCAACTCCACATTCACAGGCAACTTCAGTTGCACAGCCGCTTTCAGATAGCCCTCAATGCAAAAGCTCTAGACGCAAATATTGGTGTGAGAGCTAATTCAATCAAGGAAACTCTGCATGTTGGTGAAGGGCATATTGAAGAAGGATCAGCCGAGTGGTTCTTGTGGGAGAACAACTCCATTTGGCTCACTAACTTCACACACCATCAGGCTTCCAAGCAGCTCTCAAGGAAACTCAGTTTTCACACTCTATGCTTAGTGCCCTTTGAGTGCATTATCTAGGAATGAATCTAGTAGAGCATCCCACACAAACGAATGCTCCACATGCGGGTTTCACATGCCACCAACTCCACATTCTCAGGCAACTTCAGTGCCACAGCCATTTTCACATAGCCCTCAATGCAAAGCCTCTGGATGTAAATATTGGTGTGAGAGCTAATTCAATCAAGGAAACACTGCATATTGGTGAAGGGCATATTGAAGAAGAATCAGCCGATTGGTCCTTGTGGGAGAACAACTCCATTTGGCTCACTAACTTCACACACCATCAGGCTTCCAAGCAACTCTCATGGAAACTCAGTTTTCACACTCTATGATTAGTGCCCTTTGAGTGCCTAGGACTGAAATGAATCTTGGTGAGCATCCCACACAAACGCATGCTCCACATGCGGGTTCCACATGCCACCAACTCCACATTCTCAGGCAACTTCAGCGCCACAGCCATTTTCAGATAGCCCTCAATGCAAAGGCTCTAGATGTAAATATTGGTGTGAGAGCTAATTCAATCAAGGAAACAGTGCATATTGGTGAAGGGCATATTGAAGAAGAATCAGCAGAGTGGTCCTTGTGGGAGAACAACTCCATTTGGCTCACTAACTTCACACACCATCAGGCTTCCAAGCAGCTCTCAAGGAAACTCAGTTTTCACACTCTATGCTTAGTGCCCTTTGAGTGCCTAGGACTGAAATGAATCTTGGTGAGCATCCCACACAAACGCATGCTCCACATGCGGGTTCCACATGCCACCAACTCCACATTCTCAGGCAACTTCAGCGCCACAGCCATTTTCAGATAGCCCTCAATGCAAAGGCTCTAGACGCAAATATTGGTGTGAGAGCTAATTCAATCAAGGAAACACTGCATGTTGCTGAAGGGCATATTGAAGAAGGATCAGCCGAGTGGTTCTTGTGCGAGAACAACTCCATTTGGCTCACTAACTTCACACACCATCAGGCTTCCAAGCAGCTCTCAAGGAAACTCAGTTTTCACACTCTATGCTTAGTGCGCTTTGAGTGCATTATCTAGGAATGAACCTTTTAGAGCATCCCACACAAACGAATGCTCCACATGCGGGTTTCACATGCCACCAACTCCACACTCACAGGCAACTTCAGCGCCACAGCCGTTTTCAGATAGCCCTCAATGCAAAGGCTCTAGACGCAAATATTGGTGTGAGAGCTAATTCAATCAAGGAAACACTGCATGTTGGTGAAGGGCATATTGAAGAAGGATCAGCCGAGTGGTTCTTGTGGGAGAACAACTCCATTTGGCTCACTAACTTCACACACCATCAGGCTTCCAAGCAGCTCTCAAGGAAACTCAGTTTTCACACTCTATGCTTAGTGCCCTTTGAGTGCCTAGGACTGAAATGAAGCTTGGTGAGCATCCCACACAAACGAATGCTCCACATGCGGGTTTCACATGCCACCAACTCCACATTCACAGGCAACTTCAGCGCCACAGCCGTTTTCAGATAGCCCTCAATGCAAAGGCTCTAGACGCAAATATTGGTGTGAGAGCTAATTCAATCAAGGAAACACTGCATGTTGGTGAAGGGCATATTGAAGAAGAATCAGCCGAGTGGTTCTTGTGGGAGAACAACTCCATTTGGCTCACTAACTTCACACACCATCAGGCTTCCAAGCAGCTCTCAAGAAAACTCAGTTTTCACACTCTATGCTTAGTGCCCTTTGAGTGCCTAGGACTGAAATGAAGCTTGGTGAGCATCCCACACAAACGAATGCTCCACATGCGGGTTTCACATGCCACCAACTCCACATTCACAGGCAACTTCAGCGCCACAGCCGTTTTCAGATAGCCCTCAATGCAAAGGCTCTAGACGCAAATATTGGTGTGAGAGCTAATTCAATCAAGGAAACACTGCATGTTGGTGAAGGACATATTGAAGAAGGATCAACCAAGTGGTCCTTGTGCGAGAACAACTCCATTTGGCTCACTAACTTCACACACCATCAGGCTTCCAAGCAGCTCTCAAGGAAACTCAGTTTTCACACTCTATGCTTAGTGCCCTTTGAGTGCATTATCTAGGAATGAATCTAGTAGAGCATCCCACACAAACGAATGCTCCACATGCGGGTTTCACATGCCAGCAACTCCACATTCACAGGCAACTTCAGCGCCACAGCCATTTTCAGATAGCCCTCAATGCAAAGGCTCTAGACACAAATATTGGTGTGAGAGCTAATTCAATCAAGGAAACACTGCATGTTGCTGAAGGGCATATTGAAGAAGGATCAGCCGAGTGGTTCTTGTGGGAGAACAACTCCATATGGCTCACTAACTTCACACACCATCAGGCTTCCAAGCAGCTCTCAAGGAAACTCAGTTTACACACTCTATGATTAGTGCCCTTTGAGTGCCTAGGACTGAAATGAATCTTGGTGAGCATCCCACACAAACGCATGCTCCACATGCGGGTTCCACATGCCACCAACTCCACATTCACAGGCAACTTCAGCGCCACAGCCATTTTCAGATAGCCCTCAATGCAAAGGCTCTAGACGCAAATATTGGTGAGAGAGCTAATTCAATCAAGGAAACACTGCATGTTGGTGAAGGGCATATTGAAGAAGGATCAGCCGAGTGGTTCTTGTGGGAGAACAACTCCATTTGGCTCACTAACTTCACACACCATCAGGCTTCCAAGCAGCTCTCAAGGAAACTCAGTTTTCACACTCTAGGCTTAATGCCCTTTGAGTGCATTATCTAGGAATGAACCTGGTAGAGCATCCCACACAAACGAATGCTTCACATGCGGGTTTCACATGCCACCAACTCCACATTCAAAGGCAACTTCAGCGCCACAGCCGTTTTCAGATAGCCCTCAATGCAAAGGCTCTAGACGCAAATATTGGTGTGAGAGCTAATTCAATCAAGGAAACACTGCATGTTGGTGAAGGGCATATTGAAGAACGATCAACCAAGTGGTCCTTGTGCGAGAACAACTCCATTTGGCTCACTAACTTCACACACCATCAGGCTTCCAAGCAGCTCTCAAGGAAACTCAGTTTTCACACTCTATGCTTAGTGCCCTTTGAGTGCATTATCTAGGATTGAATCTGGTAGAGCATCCCACACAAACGAATGCTCCACATGCGGGTTTCACATGCCACCAACTCCACATTCTCAGGCAACTTCAGCGCCACAGCCGTTTTCAGATAGCCCTCAATGCAAAGGCTCTAGACGCAAATATTGGTGTGAGAGCTAATTCAATCAAGGAAACACTGCATGTTGGTGAAGGGCATATTGAAGAAGGATCAGCCGAGTGGTTCTTGTGGGAGAACAACTCCATTTGGCTCACTAACTTCACACACCATCAGTCTTCCAAGCAGCTCTCAAGGAAACTCAGTTTTCACACTCTATGCTTAGTGCCCTTTGAGTGCCTAGGACTGAAATGAAGCTTGGTGAGCATCCCACACAAACGAATGCTCCACATGCGGGTTTCACATGCCACCAACTCCACATTCACAGGCAACTTCAGCGCCACAGCCATTTTCAGATAGCCCTCAATGCAAAGGCTCTAGACGCAAATATTGGTGTGAGAGCTAATTCAATCAAGGAAACACTGCATGTTGGTGAAGGGAATATTGAGGAAGGATCAACCAGGTGGTCCTTGGGGGAGAACAACTCCATTTGGCTCACTAACTTCACACACCATCAGGCTTCCAAGCAGCTCTCAAGGAAACTCAGTTTTCACACTCTATGCTTAGTGCCCTTTGTGTGCCTTGGATTGAAATGAAGCTTGGTGAGCATCCCACACAAACGAATGCTCCACATGCGGGTTTCACATGCCACCAACTCCACATTCTCAGGCAACTTCAGTGCCACAGCCATTTTCAGATAGCCCTCAATGCAAAGGCTCTAGACGCAAATATTGGTGTGAGAGCAAATTCAATCAAGGAAACACTGCATGTTGGTGAAGGGCATATTGAAGAAGGATCAGCCGAGTGGTTCTTGTGGGAGAACAACTCCATTTGGCTCACTAAATTCACACACCATCAGGCTTCCAAGCAGCTCTCAAGGAAACTCAGTTTTCACACTCTATGCTTAGTGCCCTTTGAGTGCATTATCTAGGAATGAACCTGGTAGAGCATCAAACACAAAAGAATGCTCCACATGCGGGTTTCACATGCCACCAACTCCACATTCTCAGGCAAATTCAGCGCCACAGCCATTTTCAGATAGCCCTCAATGCAAAGGCTCTAGACGCAAATATTGGTGTGAGAGCTAATTCAATCAAGGAAACACTGCATGTTGGTGAAGGGCATATTGAAGAAGGATCAGCCGAGTGGTTCTTGTGGGAAAACAACTCTATTTGGCTCACTAACTTCACACACCATCAGGCTTCCTAGCAGCTCTCAAGGAAACTCAGTTTTCACACTCTATGCTTAGTGCCCTTTGAGTGCATTATCTAGGAATGAACCTGGTAGAGCATCCCACACAAACGAATGCTCCACATGCGGGTTTCACATGCCACCAACTCCACATTCACAGGCAACTTCAGCGCCACAGCCGCTTTCAGATAGCCCTCAATGCAAAGGCTCTAGACGCAAATATTGGTGTGAGAGCTAATTCAATCAAGGAAACACTGCATGTTGGTGAAGGGCATATTGAAGAAGGATCAGCCGAGTGGTTCTTGTGGGAGAACAACTCCATTTGGCTCACTAACTTCACACACCATCAGGCTTCCAAGCAGCTCTCAAAGAAACTCAGTTTTCACACTCTATGCTTAGTGCCCTTTGAGTGCATTATCTAGGAATGTACCTGGTAGAGCATCCCACACAAACGAATGCTCCACATGCGGGTTTCACATGCCACCAACTCCACATTCACAGGCAACTTCAGCGCCACAGCCGTTTTCAGATAGCCCTCAATGCAAAGGCTCTAGACGCAAATATTGGTGTGAGAGCTAATTCAATCAAGGAAACACTGCATGTTGGTGAAGGGCATATTGAAGAAGGATCAGCCGAGTGGTTCTTGTGGGAGAACAACTCCATTTGGCTCACTAACTTCACACACCATCAGGCTTCCAAGCAGCTCTCAAGGAAACTCAGTTTTCACACTCTATGCTTAGTGCCCTTTGAGTGCATTATCTAGGAATGAACCTGGTAGAGCATCCCACACAAACGAATGCTCCACATGCGGGTTTCACATGCCACCAACTCCACATTCTCAGGCAACTTCAGCGCCACAGCCGTTTTCAGATAGCCCTCAATGCAAAGGCTCTAGACGCAAATATTGGTGTGAGAGCTAATTCAATCAAGGAAACACTGCATGTTGTTGAAGGGCATATTGAAGAAGGATCAGCCGAGTGGTTCTTGTGGGAGAACAACTCCATTTGGCTCACTAACTTCACACAACATCAGGCTTCCAAGCAGCTCTCAAGGAAACTCAGTTTTCACACTCTATGCTTAGTGCCCTTTGAGTGCATTATCTAGGAATGAACCTGGTAGAGCATCCCACACAAACGAATGCTCCACATGCGGGTTTCACATGCCACCAACTCCACATTCACAGGCAACTTCAGTGCCACAGCCATTTTCAGATAGCCCTCAATGCAAAGGCTCTAGACGCAAATATTGGTGTGAGAGCTAATTCAATCAAGGAAACACTGCATGTTGGTGAAGGGCATATTGAAGAAGGATCAGCCGAGTGGTTCTTGTGGGAGAACAACTCCATTTGGCTCACTAACTTCACACACCATCAGGCTTCCAAGCAGCTCTCAAGGAAACTCAGTTTTCACACTCTATGCTTAGTGCCCTTTGAGTGCATTATCTAGGAATGAACCTGGTAGAGCATCCCACACAAACGCATGCTCCACATGCGGGTTTCACATGCCACCAACTCCACATTCACAGGCAACTTCAGTGCCACAGCCGTTTTCAGATAGCCCTCAATGCAAAGGCTCTAGACGCAAATATTGGTGTGAGAGCTAATTCAATCAAGGAAACACTGCATGTTGGTGAAGGGCATATTGAAGAAGGATCAGACGAGTGGTTCTTGTGGGAGAACAACTCCATTTGGCTCACTAACTTCACACACCATCAGGCTTCCAAGCAGCTCTCAAGGAAACTCAGTTTTCACACTCTATGATTAGTGCCCTTTGAGTGCATTATCTAGGAATGAACCTGGTAGAGCATCCCACACAAACGAATGCTCCACATGCGGGTTTCACATGCCACCAACTCCACATTCACAGGCAACTTCAGCGCCACAGCCGTTTTCAGATAGCCCTCAATGCAAAGGCTCTAGACGCAAATATTGGTGTGAGAGCTAATTCAATCAAGGAAACACTGCATGTTGGTGAAGGGCATATTGAAGAAGGATAAGCCGAGTGGTTCTTAGGGGGGAACAACTCCATTTGGCTCACTAACTTCACACACCATCAGGCTTCCAAGCAGCTCTCAAGGAAACTCAGTTTTCACACTCTATGCTTAGTGCCCTTTGAGTGCATTATCTAGGATTGAATCTGGTAGAGCATCCCACACAAAAGAATGCTCCACATGCGGGTTTCACATGCCACCAACTTCACATTCTCAGGCAACTTCAGCGCCACAGCCATTTTCAGATAGCCCTCAATGCAAAGGCTCTAGACGCAAATATTGGTGTGAGAGCTAATTCAATCAAGGAAACACTGCATCTTGCTGAAGGGCATATTGAAGAACGATCAACCAAGTGGTCCTTGTGCGAGAACAACTCCATTTGGCTCACTAACTTCACACACCATCAGGCTTCCAAGCAGCTCTCAAGGAAACTCAGTTTTCACACTCTATGCTTAGTGCCCTTTGAGTGCATTATCTAGGAATGAACCTGGTAGAGCATCCCACACAAACGAATGCTCAACATGCGGGTTTCACATGCCACCAACTCCACATTCACAGGCAACTTCAGCACCACAGCCGCTTTCAGATAGCCCTCAATGCAAGGGCTCTAGAATCAAATATTGGTGTGAGAGCTAATTCAATCAAGGAAACACTGCATGTTGGTGAAGGGCATATTGAAGAAGGATCAGCCGAGTGGTTCTTGTGGGAGAACAACTCCATTTGGCTCACTAACTTCACACACCATCAGGCTCCAAGCAGCTCTCAAGGAAACTCAGTTTTCACACTCTATGCTTAGTGCCCTTTGAGTGCATTATCTAGGAATGAACCTGGTAGAGCATACCACACAAACGAATGCTCCACATGCGGGTTTCACATGCCACCAACTCCACATTCACAGGCAACTTCAGCGCCACAGCCGTTTTCAGATAGCCCTCAATGCAAAGGCTCTAGACGCAAATATTGGTGTGAGAGCTAATTCAATCAAGGAAACACTGCATGTTGGTGAAGGGCATATTGAAGAAGGATAAGCCGAGTGGTTCTTATGGGAGAACAACTCCATTTGGCTCACTAACTTCACACACCATCAGGCTTCCAAGCAGCTCTCAAGGAAACTCAGTTTTCACACTCTATGCTTAGTGCCCTTTGAGTGCATTATCTAGGATTGAATCTGGTAGAGCATCCCACACAAAAGAATGCTCCTCATGCGGGTTTCACATGCCACCAACTCCACATTCACAGGCAACTTCAGCGCCACAGCCGTTTTCAGATATCCCTCAATGCAAAGGCTCTAGACGCAAATATTTGTGTGAGAGCTAATTCAATCAAGGAAACACTGCATGTTGGTGAAGAGCATATTGAAGAAGGATCAGCCGAGTGGTTCTTGTAGGAGAACAACTCCATTTGGCTCACTAACTTCACACACCATCAGGCTTCCAAGCAGCTCTCAAGGAAACTCAGTTTTCACACTCTATGCTTAGTGCCCTTTGAGTGCCTAGGACTGAAATGAAGCTTGGTGAGCATCCACACAAACGAATGCTCCACATGCGGGTTTCACATGCCACCAACTCCACATTCACAGGCAACTTCAGCGCCACAGCCTTTTGCAGATAGCCCTCAATGCAAAGGCTCTCGACGCAAATATTGGTGTGAGAGCTAATTCAATCAAGGAAACACTTCATGTTGGTGAAGGGAATATTGAGGAAGGATCAACCAAGTGGTCCTTGTGGGAGAACAACTCCATTTGGCTCACTAACTTCACACACCATCAGGCTTCCAAGCAGCTCTCAAGGAAACTCAGTTTTCACATTCTATGCTTAGTGCCCTTTGTGTGCCTAGGATTGAAATGAAGCTTGGTGAGCATCCCACACAAACGAATGCTCCACATGCGGGTTTCACATGCCACCAACTCCACATTTTCACACAACTTCAGCGCCACAGCCATTTTCAGATAGCCCTCAATGCAAAGGCTGTAGACGCAAATATTGGTGTGAGAGCTAATTCAATCAAGGAAACACTGCATGTTGGTGAAGGGCATATTGAAGAAGGATCAGCCGAGTGGTTCTTGTGGGAGAACAACTCCATTTGGCTCACTAACTTCACACACCATCAGGCTTCCAAGCAGCTCTCAAGAAAACTCAGTTTTCACACTCTATGCTTAGTGCCCTTTGAGTGCATTATCTAGGAATGAACCTGGTAGAGCATCCCACACAAACGAATGCTCCACATGCGGGTTTCACATGCCACCAACTCCACATTCACAGGCAACTTCAGCACCACAGCCGCTTTCAGATAGCCCTCAATGCAAGGGCTCTAGACGCAAATATTGGTGTGAGAGCTAATTCAATCAAGGAAACACTGCATGTTGGTGAAGGGCATATTGAAGAAGGATCAGCCGAGTGGTTCTTGTGGGAGAACAACTCCATTTGGCTCACTAACTTCACACACCATCAGGCTTCCAAGCAGCTCTCAAGGAAACTCAGTTTTCACACTCTATGCTTAGTGCCCTTTGTGTGCCTAGGACTGAAATGAAACTTGGTTGAAACTTGGTGAGCATCCCACACAAACGCATGCTCCACATGCGGGTTTCACATGCCACCAACTCCACATTTTCACACAACTTCAGCGCCACAGCCGTTTTCAAAGAGCCCTCAATGCAAAGGCTCTAGACACAAATATTGGTGTGAGAGCTAATTCAATCAAGGAAACACTGCATGTTGGTGAGGGCATATTGGAAGGAATAAGAAGATCAGCCGAGTGGTTCTTGTGGGAAAACAACTCCATTTGACTCACTAACTTCACACACCATCAGGCTTCCAAGCAGCTCTCAAGGAAACTCAGTTTTCACACTCTATGCTTAGTGCCCTTTGAGTGCATTATCTAGGAATGAACCTGGTAGAGCATCCCACACAAACGAATGCTCAACATGCGGGGTTTCACATGCCACCAACTCCACATTCACAGGCAACTTCAGCACCACAGCCGCTTTCAGATAGCCCTCAATGCAAGGGCTCTAGAATCAAATATTGGTGTGAGAGCTAATTCAATCAAGGAAACACTGCATGTTGGTGAAGGGCATATTGAAGAAGGATCAGCCGAGTGGTTCTTGTGGGAGAACAACTCCATTTGGCTCACTAACTTCACACACCATCAGGCTCCAAGCAGCTCTCAAGGAAACTCAGTTTTCACACTCTATGCTTAGTGCCCTTTGAGTGCATTATCTAGGAATGAACCTGGTAGAGCATACCACACAAACGAATGCTCCACATGCGGGTTTCACATGGCCACCAACTCCACATTCACAGGCAACTTCAGCGCCACAGCCGTTTCAGATAGCCCTCAATGCAAAGGCTCTAGACGCAAATATTGGTGTGAGAGCTAATTCAATCAAGGAAACACTGCATGTTGGTGAAGGGCATATTGAAGAAGGATAAGCCGAGTGGTTCTTATGGGAGAACAACTCCATTTGGCTCACTAACTGTCACACACCATCAGGCTTCCCAAGCAGCTCTCAAGGAAACTCAGTTTTCACACTCTATGCTTAGTGCCCTTTGAGTGCATTATCTAGGGATTGAATCTGGTAGAGCATCCCACACAAAAGAATGCTCCTCATGCGGGTTTCACATGCCACCAACTCCACATTCACAGGCAACTTCAGCGCCACAGCCGTTTTCAGATATCCCTCAATGCAAAGGCTCTAGACGCAAATATTTGTGTGAGAGCTAATTCAATCAAGGAAACACTGCATGTTGGTGAAGAGCATATTGAAGAAGGATCAGCCGAGTGGTTCTTGTAGGAGAACAACTCCATTTGGCTCACTAACTTCACACACCATCAGGCTTCCAAGCAGCTCTCAAGGAAACTCAGTTTTCACACTCTATGCTTAGTGCCCTTTGAGTGCCTAGGACTGAAATGAAGCTTGGTGAGCATCCCACACAAACGAATGCTCCGACATGCGGGGTTTCACATGCCACCAACTCCACATTCACAGGCAACTTCAGCGCCACAGCCTTTTGCAGATAGCCCTCAATGCAAAGGCTCTCGACGCAAATATTGGTGTGAGAGCTAATTCAATCAAGGAAACACTTCATGTTGGGTGAAGGGAATATTGAGGAAGGATCAACCAAGTGGTCCTTGTGGGAGAACAACTCATTTGGCTCACTAACTTCAGCACACCATCAGGCTTCCAAGCAGCTCTCAAGGAAACTCAGTTTTCACATTCTATGCTTAGTGCCCTTTGTGTGCCTAGGATTGAAATGAAGCTTGGTGAGCATCCCACACAAACGAATGCTCCACATGCGGGTTTCACATGCCACCAACTCCACATTTTCACACAACTTCAGCGCCACAGCCATTTTCAGATAGCCCTCAATGCAAAGGCTGTAGACGCAAATATTGGTGTGAGAGCTAATTCAATCAAGGAAACACTGCATGTTGGTGAAGGGCATATTGAAGAAGGATCAGCCGAGTGGTTCTTGTGGGAGAACAACTCCATTTGGCTCACTAACTTCACACACCATCAGGCTTCCAAGCAGCTCTCAAGAAAACTCAGTTTTCACACTCTATGCTTAGTGCCCTTTGAGGTGCATTATCTAGGGAATGAACCTGGTAGAGCATCCCACACAAACGAATGCTCCACATGCGGGTTTCACATGCCACCAACTCCACATTCACAGGCAACTTCAGCACCACAGCCGCTTTCAGATAGCCCTCAATGCAAGGGCTCTAGACGCAAATATTGGTGTGAGAGCTAATTCAATCAAGGAAACACTGCATGTTGGTGAAGGGCATATTGAAGAAGGATCAGCCGAGTGGTTCTTGTGGGAGAACAACTCCATTTGGCTCACTAACTTCACACACCATCAGGCTTCCAAGCAGCTCTCAAGGAAACTCAGTTTTCACACTCTATGCTTAGTGCCCTTTGTGTGCCTATGACTGAAATGAAACTTGGTGAGCATCCCACACAAACGCATGCTCCACATGCGGGTTTCACATGCCACCAACTCCACATTTTCACACAACTTCAGCGCCACAGCCGTTTTCAAAGAGCCCTCAATGCAAAGGCTCTAGACACAAATATTGGTGTGAGAGCTAATTCATCAAGGGGAAGAAGAAACACTGCATGTTGGTGAAGGGCATATTGAAGAAGGATCAGCCGAGTGGTTCTTGTGGGAAAACAACTCCATTTGACTCACTAACTTCACACACCATCAGGCTTCAAGCAGCTCTCAAGGAAACTCAGTTTTCACACTCTATGCTTAGTGCCCTTTGAGTGCATTATCTATGGAATGAACCTGGTAGAGCATCCCACACAAACGAATTCTCCACATGCGGGTTTCACATGCCACCAACTCCACATTCTCAGGCAACTTCAGCGCCACAGTCGTTTTCAGATAGCCCTCAATGCAAAGGCTGTAGACGCAAATATTGGTGTGAGAGCTAATTCAATCAAGGAAACACTGCATGTTGGTGAAGGGCATATTGAAGAATGATCAACGAAGTGGTCCTTGTGCGAGAACAACTCCATTTGGCTCACTAACTTCACACACCATCAGGCTTCCAAGCAGCTCTCAAGGAACTCAGTTTTCACACTCTATGCTTAGTGCCCTTTTGTGTGCCTAGGACTGAAATGAAGCTTGTATAGCATCCCACACAAACGAATGCTCCACATGCGGGTTTCACATGCCACCAACTCCAGATTTTCACACAACTTCTGCGCCACAGGTTTTTTTAGATAGCCCTCAATGCAAAGGCTCTAGACGCAAATATTGGTGTGAGAGCTAATTCAATCAAGGAAACACTGCATGTTGGTGAAGGGCATATTGAAGAAGGATCAGCCGAGTGGTTCTTGTGGGAGAACAACTCCATTTGGCTCACTAACTTCACACACCATCAGGCTTCCAAGCAGCTCTCAAGGAAACTCAGTTTTCACACTCTATGCTTAGTGCCCTTTGAGTGCATTATCTAGCAATGAACCTGGTAGAGCATCCCACACAAACGAATGCTCCACATGCGGGTTTCACATGCCACCAACTCCACATTCACAGGCAACTTCAGCGCCACAGCCATTTTCAGATAGCCCTCAATGCAAAGGCTCTAGACGCAAATATTGGTGTGAGAGCTAATTCAATCAAGGAAACACTGCATGTTGGTGAAGGGCATATTGAAGAACGATCAACCAAGTGGTCCTTGTGCGAGAACAACTCCATTTGGCTCACTAACTTCACACACCATCAGGCTTCCAAGCAGCTCTCAAGGAAAGTCAGTTTTCACACTCTATGCTTAGTGCCCTTTGAGTGCCTAGGACTGAAATGAAGCTTGGTGAACATCCCACACAAACGAATGCTCCACATGCGGGTTTCACATGCCACCAACTCCACATTCACAGGCAACTTCAGCGCCACAGCCTTTTGCAGATAGCCCTCAATGCAAAGGCTCTCGACGCAAATATTGGTGTGAGAGCTAATTCAATCAAGGAAACACTTCATGTTGGTGAAGGGAATATTGAGGAAGGATCAACCAAGTGGTCCTTGTGGGAGAACAACTCCATTTGGCTCACTAACTTCACACACCATCAGGCTTTCAAGCAGCTCTCAAGGAAACTCAGTTTTCACATTCTATGCTTAGTGCCCTTTGTGTGCCTAGGATTGAAATGAAGCTTGGTGAGCATCCCACACAAACGAATGCTCCACATGCGGGTTTCACATGCCACCAACTCCACATTTTCACACAACTTCAGCGCCACAGCCATTTTCAGATAGCCCTCAATGCAAAGGCTGTAGACGCAAATATTGGTGTGAGAGCTAATTCAATCAAGGAAACACTGCATGTTGGTGAAGGGCATATTGAAGAAGGATCAGCCGAGTGGTTCTTGTGGGAGAACAACTCCATTTGGCTCACTAACTTCACACACCATCAGGCTTCCAAGCAGCTCTCAAGAAAACTCAGTTTTCACACTCTATGCTTAGTGCCCTTTCACTGCATTATCTAGGAATGAACCTGGTAGAGCATCCCACACAAACGAATGCTCCACATGCGGGTTTCACATGCCACCAACTCCACATTCACAGGCAACTTCAGCGCCACAGCCGCTTTCAGATAGCCCTCAATGCAAGGGCTCTAGACGCAAATATTGGTGTGAGAGCTAATTCAATCAAGGAAACACTGCATGTTGGTGAAGGGCATATTGAAGAAGGATCAGCCGAGTGGTTCTTGTGGGAGAACAACTCCATTTGGCTCACTAACTTCACACACCATCAGGCTTCCAAGCAGCTCTCAAGGAAACTCAGTTTTCACACTCTATGCTTAGTGCCCTTTGAGTGCATTATCTAGGAATGAACCTGGTAGAGCATCCAACACAAACGAATGCTCCACATGCGGGTTTCACATGCCACCAACTCCACATTCACAGGCAACTTCAGCGCCACAGCCGTTTTCAGATAGCCCTCAATGCAAAGGCTCTAGACGCAAATATTGGTGTGAGAGCTAATTCAATCAAGGAAACACTGCATGTTGGTGAAGGGCATATTGAAGAAGGATCAGCCGAGTGGTTCTTGTGGGAGAACAACTCCATTTGGCTCACTAACTTCACACACCATCAGGCTTCCAAGCAGCTCTCAAGGAAACTCAGTTTTCACACTCTATGCTTAGTGCCCTTTGAGTGCATTATCTAGCAATGAACCTGGTAGAGCATCCCACACAAACGAATGCTCCACATGCGGGTTTCACATGCCACCAACTCCACATTCACAGGCAACTTCAGCGCCACAGCCATTTTCAGATAGCCCTCAATGCAAAGGCTCTAGACGCAAATATTGGTGTGAGAGCTAATTCAATCAAGGAAACACTGCATGTTGGTGAAGGGCATATTGAAGAACGATCAACCAAGTGGTCCTTGTGCGAGAACAACTCCATTTGGCTCACTAACTTCACACACCATCAGGCTTCCAAGCAGCTCTCAAGGAAACTCAGTTTT
Organism: Ochotona princeps; assembly: GCF_030435755.1. Classification (NCBI taxonomy): domain Eukaryota; kingdom Metazoa; phylum Chordata; class Mammalia; order Lagomorpha; family Ochotonidae; genus Ochotona; species Ochotona princeps. The sequence continues at coordinate 20,740 of NW_026698521.1, forward strand.
CACACTCTATGCTTAGTGCCCTTTGAGTGCCTAGGACTGAAATGAAGCTTGGTGAGCATCCCACACAAACGAATGCTCCACATGCGGGTTTCACATGCCACCAACTCCACATTCACAGGCAACTTCAGCGCCACAGCCTTTTGCAGATAGCCCTCAATGCAAAGGCTCTCGACGCAAATATTGGTGTGAGAGCTAATTCAATCAAGGAAACACTTCATGTTGGTGAAGGGAATATTGAGGAAGGATCAACCAAGTGGTCCTTGTGGGAGAACAACTCCATTTGGCTCACTAACTTCACACACCATCAGGCTTCCAAGCAGCTCTCAAGGAAACTCAGTTTTCACATTCTATGCTTAGTGCCCTTTGTGTGCCTAGGATTGAAATGAAGCTTGGTGAGCATCCCACACAAACGAATGCTCCACATGCGGGTTTCACATGCCACCAACTCCACATTTTCACACAACTTCAGCGCCACAGCCATTTTCAGATAGCCCTCAATGCAAAGGCTGTAGACGCAAATATTGCTGTGAGAGCTAATTCAATCAAGGAAACACTGCATGTTGGTGAAGGGCATATTGAAGAATGATCAACGAAGTGGTCCTTGTGCGAGAACAACTCCATTTGGCTCACTAACTTCACACACCATCAGGCTTCCAAGCAGCTCTCAAGGAAACTCAGTTTTCACACTCTATGCTTAGTGCCCTTTGTGTGCCTAGGACTGAAATGAAGCTTGTTTAGCATCCCACACAAACGAATGCTCCACATGCGGGTTTCACATGCCACCAACTCCAGATTTTCACACAACTTCTGCGCCACAGGTTTTTTTAGATAGCCCTCAATGCAAAGGCTCTAGACGCAAATATTGGTGTGAGAGCTAATTCAATCAAGGAAACACTGCATGTTGGTGAAGGGCATATTGAAGAAGGATCAGCCGAGTGGTTCTTGTGGGAGAACAACTCCATTTGGCTCACTAACTTCACACACCATCAGGCTTCCAAGCAGCTCTCAAGGAAACTCAGTTTTCACACTCTATGCTTAGTGCCCTTTGAGTGCATTATCTAGCAATGAACCTGGTAGAGCATCCCACACAAACGAATGCTCCACATGGGGGTTTCACATGCCACCAACTCCACATTCACAGGCAACTTCAGCGCCACAGCCATTTTCAGATAGCCCTCAATGCAAAGGCTCTAGACGCAAATATTGGTGTGAGAGCTAATTCAATCAAGGAAACACTGCATGTTGGTGAAGGGCATATTGAAGAACGATCAACCAAGTGGTCCTTGTGCGAGAACAACTCCATTTGGCTCACTAACTTCACACACCATCAGGCTTCCAAGCAGCTCTCAAGGAAACTCAGTTTTCACACTCTATGCTTAGTGCCCTTTGAGTGCCTAGGACTGAAATGAAGCTTGGTGAGCATCCCACACAAACGAATGCTCCACATGCGGGTTTCACATGCCACCAACTCCACATTCACAGGCAACTTCAGCGCCACAGCCTTTTGCAGATAGCCCTCAATGCAAAGGCTCTCGACGCAAATATTGGTGTGAGAGCTAATTCAATCAAGGAAACACTGCATGTTGGTGAAGGGCATATTGAAGAACGATCAACCAAGTGGTCCTTGTGCGAGAACAACTCCATTTGGCTCACTAACTTCACACACCATCAGGCTTCCAAGCAGCTCTCAAGGAAACTCAGTTTTCACACTCTATGCTTAGTGCCCTTTGAGTGCCTAGGACTGAAATGAAGCTTGGTGAGCATCCCACACAAACGAATGCTCCACATGCGGGTTTCACATGCCACCAACTCCACATTTTCACACAACATCAGCGCCACAGCCATTTTCAGATAGCCCTCAATGCAAAGGCTGTAGACGCAAATATTGGTGTGAGAGCTAATTCAATCAAGGAAACACTGCATGTTGGTGAAGGGCATATTGAAGAAGGATCAGCCGAGTGGTTCTTGTGGGAGAACAACTCCATTTGGCTCACTAACTTCACACACCATCAGGCTTCCAAGCAGCTCTCAAGAAAACTCAGTTTTCACACTCTATGCTTAGTGCCCTTTCACTGCATTATCTAGGAATGAACCTGGTAGAGCATCCCACACAAACGAATGCTCCACATGCGGGTTTCACATGCCACCAACTCCACATTCACAGGCAACTTCAGCGCCACAGCCGCTTTCAGATAGCCCTCAATGCAAGGGCTCTAGACGCAAATATTGGTGTGAGAGCTAATTCAATCAAGGAAACACTGCATGTTGGTGAAGGGCATATTGAAGAAGGATCAGCCGAGTGGTTCTTGTGGGAGAACAACTCCATTTGGCTCACTAACTTCACACACCATCAGGCTTCCAAGCAGCTCTCAAGGAAACTCAGTTTTCACACTCTATGCTTAGTGCCCTTTGAGTGCATTATCTAGGAATGAACCTGGTAGAGCATCCCACACAAACGAATGCTCCACATGCGGGTTTCACATGCCACCAACTCCACATTCACAGGCAACTTCAGCGCCACAGCCGTTTTCAGATAGCCCTCAATGCAAAGGCTCTAGACGCAAATATTGGTGTGAGAGCTAATTCAATCAAGGAAACACTGCATGTTGGTGAAGGGCATATTGAAGAAGGATCAGCCGAGTGGTTCTTGTGGGAGAACAACTCCATTTGGCTCACTAACTTCACACACCATCAGGCTTCCAAGCAGCTCTCAAGGAAACTCAGTTTTCACACTCTATGCTTAGTGCCCTTTGAGTGCATTATCTAGCAATGAACCTGGTAGAGCATCCCACACAAACGAATGCTCCACATGCGGGTTTCACATGCCACCAACTCCACATTCACAGGCAACTTCAGCGCCACAGCCATTTTCAGATAGCCCTCAATGCAAAGGCTCTAGACGCAAATATTGGTGTGAGAGCTAATTCAATCAAGGAAACACTGCATGTTGGTGAAGGGCATATTGAAGAACGATCAACCAAGTGGTCCTTGTGCGAGAACAACTCCATTTGGCTCACTAACTTCACACACCATCAGGCTTCCAAGCAGCTCTCAAGGAAACTCAGTTTTCACACTCTATGCTTAGTGCCCTTTGAGTGCCTAGGACTGAAATGAAGCTTGGTGAGCATCCCACACAAACGAATGCTCCACATGCGGGTTTCACATGCCACCAACTCCACATTCACAGGCAACTTCAGCGCCACAGCCTTTTGCAGATAGCCCTCAATGCAAAGGCTCTCGACGCAAATATTGGTGTGAGAGCTAATTCAATCAAGGAAACACTGCATGTTGGTGAAGGGAATATTGAGGAAGGATCAACCAAGTGGTCCTTGTGGGAGAACAACTCCATTTGGCTCACGAACTTCACACACCATCAGGCTTCCAAGCAGCTCTCAAGGAAACTCAGTTTTCACATTCTATGCTTAGTGCCCTTTGTGTGCCTAGGATTGAAATGAAGCTTGGTGAGCATCCCACACAAACGAATGCTCCACATGCGGGTTTCACATGCCACCAACTCCACATTTTCACACAACTTCAGCGCCACAGCCATTTTCAGATAGCCCTCAATGCAAAGGCTGTAGACGCAAATATTGCTGTGAGAGCTAATTCAATCAAGGAAACACTGCATGTTGGTGAAGGGCATATTGAAGAATGATCAACGAAGTGGTCCTTGTGCGAGAACAACTCCATTTGGCTCACTAACTTCACACACCATCAGGCTTCCAAGCAGCTCTCAAGGAAACTCAGTTTTCACACTCTATGCTTAGTGCCCTTTGTGTGCCTAGGACTGAAATGAAGCTTGTTTAGCATCGCACACAAACGAATGCTCCACATGCGGGTTTCACATGCCACCAACTCCAGATTTTCACACAACTTCTGCGCCACAGGTTTTTTTAGATAGCCCTCAATGCAAAGGCTCTAGACGCAAATATTGGTGTGAGAGCTAATTCAATCAAGGAAACACTGCATGTTGGTGAAGGGCATATTGAAGAAGGATCAGCCGAGTGGTTCTTGTGGGAGAACAACTCCATTTGGCTCACTAACTTCACACACCATCAGGCTTCCAAGCAGCTCTCAAGGAAACTCAGTTTTCACACTCTATGCTTAGTGCCCTTTGAGTGCATTATCTAGCAATGAACCTGGTAGAGCATTCCACACAAACGAATGCTCCACATGCGGGTTTCACATGCCACCAACTCCACATTCACAGGCAACTTCAGCGCCACAGCCATTTTCAGATAGCCCTCAATGCAAAGGCTGTAGACGCAAATATTGGTGTGAGAGCTAATTCAATCAAGGAAACACTGCATGTTGGTGAAGGGCATATTGAAGAACGATCAACCAAGTGGTCCTTGTGCGAGAACAACTCCATTTGGCTCACTAACTTCACACACCATCAGGCTTCCAAGCAGCTCTCAAGGAAACTCAGTTTTCACACTCTATGCTTAGTGCCCTTTGAGTGCCTAGGACTGAAATGAAGCTTGGTGAGCATCCCACACAAACGAATGCTCCACATGCGGGTTTCACATGCCACCAACTCCACATTCACAGGCAACTTCAGCGCCACAGCCTTTTGCAGATAGCCCTCAATGCAAAGGCTCTCGACGCAAATATTGGTGTGAGAGCTAATTCAATCAAGGAAACACTTCATGTTGGTGAAGGGAATATTGAGGAAGGATCAACCAAGTGGTCCTTGTGGGAGAACAACTCCATTTGGCTCACTAACTTCACACACCATCAGGCTTCCAAGCAGCTCTCAAGGAAACTCAGTTTTCACATTCTATGCTTAGTGCCCTTTGTGTGCCTAGGATTGAAATGAAGCTTGGTGAGCATCCCACACAAACGAATGCTCCACATGCGGGTTTCACATGCCACCAACTCCACATTTTCACACAACTTCAGCGCCACAGCCATTTTCAGATAGCCCTCAATGCAAAGGCTGTAGACGCAAATATTGGTGTGAGAGCTAATTCAATCAAGGAAACACTGCATGTTGGTGAAGGGCATATTGAAGAAGGATCAGCCGAGTGGTTCTTGTGGGAGAACAACTCCATTTGGCTCACTAACTTCACACACCATCAGGCTTCCAAGCAGCTCTCAAGAAAACTCAGTTTTCACACTCTATGCTTAGTGCCCTTTCACTGCATTATCTAGGAATGAACCTGGTAGAGCATCCCACACAAACGAATGCTCCACATGCGGGTTTCACATGCCACCAACTCCACATTCACAGGCAACTTCAGCGCCACAGCCGCTTTCAGATAGCCCTCAATGCAAGGGCTCTAGACGCAAATATTGGTGTGAGAGCTAATTCAATCAAGGAAACACTGCATGTTGGTGAAGGGCATATTGAAGAAGGATCAGCCGAGTGGTTCTTGTGGGAGAACAACTCCATTTGGCTCACTAACTTCACACACCATCAGGCTTCCAAGCAGCTCTCAAGGAAACTCAGTTTTCACACTCTATGCTTAGTGCCCTTTGAGTGCATTATCTAGGAATGAACCTGGTAGAGCATCCCACACAAACGAATGCTCCACATGCGGGTTTCACATGCCACCAACTCCACATTCACAGGCAACTTCAGCGCCACAGCCGCTTTCAGATAGCCCTCAATGCAAAGGCTCTAGACGCAAATATTGGTGTGAGAGCTAATTCAATCAAGGAAACACTGCATGTTGGTGAAGGGCATATTGAAGAAGGATCAGCCGAGTGGTTCTTGTGGGAGAACAACTCCATTTGGCTCACTAACTTCACACACCATCAGGCACCAAGCAGCTCTCCAGGAAACTCAGTTTTCACACTCTATGCTTAGTGCCCTTTGTGTGCCTAGGACTGAAATGAAACTTGGTGAGCATCCCACACAAACGCATGCTCCACATGCGGGTTTCACATGCCACCAACTCCACATTTTCACACAACTTCAGCGCCACAGCCGTTTTCAGAGAGCCCTCAATGCAAAGGCTCTAGACACAAATATTGGTGTGAGAGCTAATTCAATCAAGGAAACACTGCATGTTGGTGAAGGGCATATTGAAGAAGGATCAGCCGAGTGGTTCTTGTGGGAAAACAACTCCATTTGACTCACTAACTTCACACACCATCAGGCTTCCAAGCAGCTCTCAAGGAAACTCAGTTTTCACACTCTATGCTTAGTGCCCTTTGAGTGCATTATCTAGGAATGAACCTGGTAGAGCATCCCACACAAACGAATTCTCCACATGCGGGTTTCACATGCCACCAACTCCACATTCTCAGGCAACTTCAGCGCCACAGTCGTTTTCAGATAGCCCTCAATGCAAAGGCTGTAGACGCAAATATTGCTGTGAGAGCTAATTCAATCAAGGAAACACTGCATGTTGGTGAAGGGCATATTGAAGAATGATCAACGAAGTGGTTCTTGTGCGAGAACAACTCCATTTGGCTCACTAACTTCACACACCATCAGGCTTCCATGCAGCTCTCAAGGAAACTCAGTTTTCACACTCTATGCTTAGTGCCCTTTGTGTGCCTAGGACTGAAATGAAGCTTGTTTAGCATCCCACACAAACGAATGCTCCACATGCGGGTTTCACATGCCACCAACTCCAGATTTTCACACAACTTCTGCGCCACAGGTTTTTTTAGATAGCCCTCAATGCAAAGGCTCTAGACGCAAATATTGGTGTGAGAGCTAATTCAATCAAGGAAACACTGCATGTTGGTGAAGGGCATATTGAAGAAGGATCAGCCGAGTGGTTCTTGTGGGAGAACAACTCCATTTGGCTCACTAACTTCACACACCATCAGGCTTCCAAGCAGCTCTCAAGGAAACTCAGTTTTCACACTCTATGCTTAGTGCCCTTTGAGTGCATTATCTAGGAATGAACCTGGTAGAGCATCCCACACAAACGAATGCTCCACATGCGGGTTTCACATGCCACCAACTCCACATTCACAGGCAACTTCAGCGCCACAGCCATTTTCAGATAGCCCTCAATGCAAAGGCTCTAGACGCAAATATTGGTGTGAGAGCTAATTCAATCAAGGAAACACTGCATGTTGGTGAAGGGCATATTGAAGAACGATCAACCAAGTGGTCCTTGTGCGAGAACAACTCCATTTGGCTCACTAACTTCACACACCATCAGGCTTCCAAGCAGCTCTCAAGGAAACTCAGTTTTCACACTCTATGCTTAGTGCCCTTTGAGTGCATTATCTAGGAATGAATCTAGTAGAGCATCCCACACAAACGAATGCTCCACATGCGGGTTTCACATGCCACCAACTCCACATTCACAGGCAACTTCAGCGCCACAGTCGTTTTCAGATAGCCCTCAATGCAAAGGCTCTAGACGCAAATATTGGTGTGAGAGCTAATTCAATCAAGGAAACACTGCATGTTGGTGAAGGGCATATTGAAGAAGGATCAGCCGAGTGGTTCTTGTGGGAGAACAACTCCATTTGGCTCACTAACTTCACACACCATCAGGCTTCCAAGCAGCTCTCAAGGAAACTCAGTTTTCACACTCTATGCTTAGTGCCCTTTGAGTGCATTATCTAGGAATGAATCTAGTAGAGCATCCCACACAAACGAATGCTCCACATGCGGGTTTCACATGCCACCAACTCCACATTCACAGGCAACTTCAGCGCCACAGTCGTTTTCAGATAGCCCTCAATGCAAAGGCTCTAGACGCAAATATTGGTGTGAGAGCTAATTCAATCAAGGAAACACTGCATGTTGGTGAAGGGCATATTGAAGAAGGATCAGCCGAGTGGTTCTTGTGGGAGAACAACTCCATTTGGCTCACTAACTTCACACACCATCAGGCTTCCAAGCAGCTCTCAAGAAAACTCAGTTTTCACACTCTATGCTTAGTGCCCTTTGAGTGCCTAGGACTGAAATGAAGCTTGGTGAGCATCCCACACAAACGAATGCTCCACATGCGGGTTTCACATGCCACCAACTCCACATTCACAGGCAACTTCAGCGCCACAGCCATTTTCAGATAGCCCTCAATGCAAAGGCTCTAGACGCAAATATTGGTGTGAGAGCTAATTCAATCAAGGAAACACTGCATGTTGGTGAAGGACATATTGAAGAAGGATCAGCCGAGTGGTTCTTGTGGGAGAACAACTCCATTTGGCTCACTAACTTCACACACCATCAGGCTTCCAAGCAGCTCTCAAGGAAACTCAGTTTTCACACTCTATGCTTAGTGCCCTTTGAGTGCATTATCTAGGAATGAACCTGGTAGAGCATCCCACACAAATGAATGCTCCACATGCGGGTTTCACATGCCACCAACTCCACATTCACAGGCAACTTCAGCGCCACAGCCGTTTTCAGATAGCCCTCAATGCAAAGGCTCTAGACGCAAATATTGGTGTGAGAGCTAATTCAATCAAGGAAACACTGCATGTTGGTGAAGGGCATATTGAAGAAGGATCAGCCGAGTGGTTCTTATGGGAGAACAACTCCATTTGGCTCACTAACTTCACACACCATCAGGCTTCCTAGCAGCTCTCAAGGAAACTCAGTTTTCACACTCTATGCTTAGTGCCCTTTGAGTGCATTATCTAGGAATGAACCTGGTAGAGCATCCCACACAAACGAATGCTCCACATGCGGGTTTCGCATGCCACCAACTCCACATTCACAGGCAACTTCAGCGCCACAGCCGTTTTCAGATAGCCCTCAATGCAAAGGCTCTAGACGCAAATATTGGTGTGAGAGCTAATTCAATCAAGGAAACACTGCATGTTGGTGAAGGGCATATTGAAGAAGGATCAGCCGAGTGGTTCTTGTGGGAGAACACTCCATTTGGCTCACTAACTTCACACACCATCAGGCTTCCAAGCAGCTCTCAAGGAAACTCAGTTTTCACACTCTATGATTAGTGCCCTTTGAGTGCCTAGGACTGAAATGAATCTTGGTGAGCATCCCACACAAACGCATGCTCCACATGCGGGTTCCACATGCCACCAACTCCACATTCTCAGGCAACTTCAGCGCCACAGCCGTTTCAGATAGCCCTCAATGCAAAGGCTCTAGACGCAAATATTGGTGTGAGAGCTAATTCAATCAAGGAAACACTGCATGTTGGTGAAGGGCATATTGAAGAAGGATCAGCCGAGTGGTTCTTGTGGGAGAACAACTCCATTTGGCTCACTAACTTCACACACCATCAGGCTTCCAAGCAGCTCTCAAGGAAACTCAGTTTTCACACTCTATGCTTAGTGCCCTTTGAGTGCATTATCTAGGAATGAACCTGGTAGAGCATCCCACACAAACCAATGCTCCACATGCGGGTTCCACATGCCACCAACTCCACATTCACAGGCAACTTCAGCGCCACAGCCGTTTTCAGATAGCCCTCAATGCAAAGGCTCTAGACGCAAATATTGGTGTGAGAGCTAATTCAATCAAGGAAACACTGCATGTTGGTGAAGGGCATATTGAAGAAGGATCAGCCGAGTGGTTCTTATGGGAGAACAACTCCATTTGGCTCACTAACTTCACACACCATCAGGCTTCCTAGCAGCTCTCAAGGAAACTCAGTTTTCACACTCTATGCTTAGTGCCCTTTGAGTGCATTATCTAGGAATGAACCTGGTAGAGCATCCCACACAAACGAATGCTCCACATGCGGGTTTCGCATGCCACCAACTCCACATTCACAGGCAACTTCAGCGCCACAGCCGTTTTCAGATAGCCCTCAATGCAAAGGCTCTAGACGCAAATATTGGTGTGAGAGCTAATTCAATCAAGGAAACACTGCATGTTGGTGAAGGGCATATTGAAGAAGGATCAGCCGAGTGGTTCTTGTGGGAGAACAACTCCATTTGGCTCACTAACTTCACACACCATCAGGCTTCCAAGCAGCTCTCAAGGAAACTCAGTTTTCACACTCTATGCTTAGTGCCCTTTGAGTGCATTATCTAGGAATGAACCTGGTAGAGCATCCCACACAAACGAATGCTCCACATGCGGGTTTCACATGCCACCAACTCCACATTCACAGGCAACTTCAGCGCCACAGCCGTTTTCAGATAGCCCTCAATGCAAAGGCTCTAGACGCAAATATTGGTGTGAGAGCTAATTCAATCAAGGAAACACTGCATGTTGGTGAAGGGCATATTGAAGAAGGATCAGCCGAGTGGTTCTTGTGGGAGAACAACTCCATTTGGCTCACTAACTTCACACACCATCAGGCTTCCAAGCAGCTCTCAAGGAAACTCAGTTTTCACACTCTATGCTTAGTGCCCTTTGTGTGCCTAGGACTGAAATGAATCTTGGTGAGCATCCCACACAAACGCATGCTCCACATGCGGGTTTCACATGCCACCAACTCCACATTCACAGGCAACTTCAGCGCCACAGCCATTTTCAGATAGCCCTCAGTGCAAAGCCTCTAGATGTAAATATTGGTGTGAGAGCTAATTCAATCAAGGAAACACTGCATGTTGCTGAAGGGCATATTGAAGAAGGATCAGCCGAGTGGTTCTTGTGGGAGAACAACTCCATTTGGCTCACTAACTTCACACACCATCAGGCTTCCAAGCAGCTCTCAAGGAAACTCAGTTTTCACACTCTATGCTTAGTGCCCTTTGAGTGCCTAGGACTGAAATGATGCTTGGTGAGCATCCCACACAAACGAATGCTCCACATGCGGGTTTCACATGCCACCAACTCCACATTCACAGGCAACTTCAGCGCCACAGCCGTTTTCAGATAGCCCTCAATGCAAAGCCTCTAGACGCAAATATTGGTGTGAGAGCTAATTCAATCAAGGAAACACTGCATGTTGGTGAAGGGCATATTGAAGAAGGATCAGCCGAGTGGTTCTTGTGAGAGAACAACTCCATTTGGCTCACTATCTTCACACACTATCAGGCTTCCACGCAGCTCTCAAGGAAACTCAGTTTTCACACTTTATGCTTAGTGCCCTTTGAGTGCATTATCTAGGAATGAACCTGGTAGAGCATCCCACACAAACGAATGCTCCACATGCGGGTTTCACATGCCACCAACTCCACATTCACAGGCAACTTCAGCGCCACAGCCGTTTTCAGATAACCCTCAATGCAAAGGCTCTAGACACAAATATTGGTGTGACAGCTAATTCAATCAAGGAAACACTGCATGTTGGTGAAGGGCATATTGAAGAAGGATCAGCCGAGTGGTTCTTGTGGGAGAACAACTCCATTTGGCTCACTAACTTCACACACCATCAGGCTTCCAAGCAGCTCTCAAGGAAACTCAGTTTTCACACTCTATGCTTAGTGCCCGTTGAGTGCCTAGGACTGAAATGAAGCTTGGTGAGCATCCCACACAAACGAATGCTCCACATGCGGGTTTCACATGCCACCAACTCCACATTCACAGGCAACTTCAGCGCCACAGCCATTTTCAGATAGCCCTCAATGCAAAGGCTCTAGACACAAATATTGGTGTGAGAGCTAATTCAATCAAGGAAACATTGCATGTTGGTGAAGGGCATATTGAAGAAGGATCAGCCGAGTGGTTCTTGTGGGAGAACAACTCCATTTGGCTCACTAACTTCACACACCATCAGGATTCCAAGCAGCTCTCAAGGAAACTCAGTTTTCACACTCTATGCTTAGTGCCCTTTGAGTGCCTAGGACTGAAATGAAGCTTGGTGAGCATCCCACACAAACGAATGCTCCACATGCGGGTTTCACATGCCACCAACTCCACATTCACAGGCAACTTCAGCGCCACAGCCATTTTCAGATAGCCCTCAATGCAAAGGCTCTAGACACAAATATTGGTGTGACAGCTAATTCAATCAAGGAAACACTGCATGTTGGTGAAGGGCATATTGAAGAAGGATCAGCCGAGTGGTTCTTGTGGGAGAACAACTCCATTTGGCTCACTAACTTCACACACCATCAGGCTTCCAAGCAGCTCTCAATTAAACTCAGTTTTCACACTCTATGCTTAGTGCCCTTTGAGTGCATTATCTAGGAATGAACCTGGTAGAGCATCCCACACAAACGAATGCTCCACATGCGGGTTTCACATGCCACCAACTCCACATTCACAGGCAACTTCAGCGCCACAGCCGTTTTCAGATAGCCCTCAATGCAAAGGCTCTAGACGCAAATATTGGTGTGAGAGCTAATTCAATCAAGGAAACACTGCATGTTGGTGAAGGGCATATTGAAGAAGGATCAGCCGAGTGGTTCTTGTGGGAGAACAACTCCATTTGGCTCACTAACTTCACACACCATCAGGCTTCCAAGCAGCTCTCAAGAAAACTCAGTTTTCACACTCTATGCTTAGTGCCCTTGAGTGCCTAGGACTGAAATGAAGCTGGTAGAGCATCCCACACAAACGAATGCTCCACATGCGGGTTTCACATGCCACCAACTCCACATTCACAGGCAACTTCAGCGCCACAGCCGTTTTCAGATAACCCTCAATGCAAAGGCTCTAGACGCAAATATTGGTGTGACAGCTAATTCAATCAAGGAAACACTGCATGTTGGTGAAGGGCATATTGAAGAAGGATCAGCCTAGTAGTTCTTGTGGGAGAACAACTCCATTTGGCTCACTAACTTCACACACCATCAGGCTTCCAAGCAGCTCTCAAGGAAACTCAGTTTTCCACACACTATGCTTAGTGCCCTTTGAGTGCCTAGGACTGAAATGAAGCTTGGTGAGCATACCACACAAACGAATGCTCCACATGCGGGTTTCACATGCTACGAACTCCACATTCACAGGCAACTTCAGCGCCACAGCCATTTTCAGATAGCCCTCAATGCAAAGGCTCTAGACGCAAATATTGGTGTGACAGCTAATTCAATCAAGGAAACACTGCATGTTGGTGAAGGGCATATTGAAGAAGGATCAGCCGAGTGGTTCTTGTGGGAGAACAACTCCATTTGGCTCACTAACTTCACACACCATCAGGCTTCCAAGCAGCTCTCAAGGAAACTCAGTTTTCACACTCTATGCTTAGTGCCCTTTGAGTGCATTATCTAGGAATGAAGCTGGTAGATCATCCCACACAAACGAATGCTCCACATGCGGGTTTCACATGCCACCAACTCCACATTCACAGTCAACTTCAGCGCCACAGCCGTTTTCAGATAGCCCTCAATGCAAAGCCTCTAGATGTAAATATTGGTGTGAGAGCTAATTCAATCAAGGAAACACTGCATGTTGGTGAAGGGCATATTGAAGAAGAATCAGCCTAGTAGTTCTTGTGGGAGAACAACTTCATTTGCCTCACTAACTTCACACACCATCAGGCTTCCAAGCAGCTCTCAAGGAAACTCAGTTTTCACACTCTATGCTTAGTGCCCTTTGAGTGCTGGGACTGAAATGAAGCTTGGTGAGCATCTCACACAAACGAATGCTCCACATGCGGGTTCCACATGCCACCAACTCCACATTCTCAGGCAACTTCAGCGCCATAGCCATTTTCAGATAGCCCTCAATGCAAAGGCTCTAGACGCAAATATTGGTGTGAGAGCTAATTCAATCAAGGAAACACTGCATGTTGGTGAAGGGCATATTGAAGAAGGATCAGCCGAGTGGTTCTTGTGGGAGAACAACTCCATTTGGCTCACTAACTTCACACACCATCAGGCTTCCAAGCAGCTCTCAAGGAAACTCAGTTTTCACACTCTATGCTTAGTGCCCTTTGTGTGCCTAGGACTGAAATGAAACTTGGTGAGCATCCCACACAAACGAATGCTCCACATGCGGGTTTCACATGCCACCAACTCCACATTCTCAGGCAACTTCAGCGCCACAGCCGTTTTCAGATAGCCCTCAATGCAAAGGCTCTAGACGCAAATATTGGTGTGAGAGCTAATTCAATCAAGGAAACACTGCATGTTGGTGAAGGGCATATTGAAGAAGGATCAGCCGAGTGGTTCTTGTGGGAGAACAACTCCATTTGGCTCACTAACTTCACACACCATCAGGCTTCCAAGCAGCTCTCAAGGAAACTCAGTTTTCACACTCTATGCTTAGTGCCCTTTGAGTGCATTATCTAGGAATGAACCTGGTAGAGCATCCCACACAAACGAATGCTCCACATGCGGGTTTCACATGCCACCAACTCCACATTCACAGGCAACTTCAGCGCCACAGCCGTTTTCAGATAGCCCTCAATGCAAAGGCTCTAGACGCAAATATTGGTGTGAGAGCTAATTCAATCAAGGAAACACTGCATGTTGGTGAAGGGCATATTGAAGAAGGATCAGCCGAGTGGTTCTTGTGGGAGAACAACTCCATTTGGCTCACTAACTTCACACACCATCAGGCACCAAACAGCTCTCAAGGAAACTCAGTTTTCACACTCTATGCTTAGTGCCCTTTGTGTGCATTATCTAGGAATGAACCTGGTAGAGCATCCCACACAAACGAATGCTCCACATGCGGGTTTCACATGCCACCAACTCCACATTCACAGGCAACTTCAGCGCCACAGCCGTTTTCAGATAGCCCTCAATGCAAAGGCTCTAGACGCAAATATTGGTGTGAGAGCTAATTCAATCAAGGAAACACTGCATGTTGGTGAAGGGCATATTGAAGAAGGATCAGCCGAGTGGTTCTTGTGGGAGAACAACTCCATTTGGCTCACTAACTTCACACACCATCAGGCTTCCAAGCAGCTCTCAAGGAAACTCAGTTTTCACACTCTATGCTTAGTGCCCTTTGAGTGCATTATCTAGGAATGAACCTGGTAGAGCATCCCACACAAACGCATGCTCCACATGCGGGTTTCACATGCCACCAACTCCACATTCACAGGCAACTTCAGCGCCACAGCCGTTTTCAGATAGCCCTCAATGCAAAGCCTCTAGACGCAAATATTGGTGTGAGAGCTAATTCAATCAAGGAAACACTGCATGTTGGTGAAGGGCATATTGAAGAAGGATCAGCCGAGTGGTTCTTGTGGGAGAACAACTCCATTTGGCTCACTATCTTCACACACTATCAGGCTTCCACGCAGCTCTCAAGGAAACTCAGTTTTCACACTCTATGCTTAGTGCCCTTTGTGTGCCTAGGACTGAAATGAATCTTGGTGAGCATCCCACACAAACGAATGCTCCACATGCGGGTTTCACATGCCACCAACTCCACATTCACAGGCAACTTCAGCGCCACAGCCATTTTCAGATAGCCCTCAGTGCAAAGCCTCTAGATGTAAATATTTGTGTGAGAGCTAATTCAATCAAGGAAACACTGCATGTTGGTGAAGGGCATATTGAAGAAGGATCAGCCGAGTGGTTCTTGTGGGAGAACAACTCCATTTGGCTCACTAACTTCACACACCATCAGGCTTCCAAGCAGCTCTCAAGGAAACTCAGTTTTCACACTCTATGCTTAGTGCCCTTTGAGTGCATTATCTAGGAATGAACCTGGTAGAGCATCCCACACAAACGCATGCTCCACATGCGGGTTTCACATGCCACCAACTCCACATTCACAGGCAACTTCAGCGCCACAGCCGTTTTCAGATAGCCCTCAATGCAAAGGCTCTAGACGCAAATATTGGTGTGAGAGCTAATTCAATCAAGGAAACACTGCATGTTGGTGAAGGGCATATTGAAGAAGGATCAGCCGAGTGGTTCTTGTGGGAGAACAACTCCATTTGGCTCACTATCTTCACACACTATCAGGCTTCCACGCAGCTCTCAAGGAAACTCAGTTTTCACACTCTATGCTTAGTGCCCTTTGTGTGCCTAGGACTGAAATGAATCTTGGTGAGCATCCCACACAAACGAATGCTCCACATGCGGGTTTCACATGCCACCAACTCCACATTCACAGGCAACTTCAGCACCACAGCCATTTTCAGATAGCCCTCAGTGCAAAGCCTCTAGATGTAAATATTTGTGTGAGAGCTAATTCAATCAAGGAAACACTGCATGTTGGTGAAGGGCATATTGAAGAAGGATCAGCCGAGTGGTTCTTGTGGGAGAACAACTCCATTTGGCTCACTAACTTCACACACCATCAGGCTTCCAAGCAGCTCTCAAGGAAACTCAGTTTTCACACTCTATGCTTAGTGCCCTTTGAGTGCCTAGGACTGAAATGATGCTTGGTGAGCATCCCACACAAACGAATGCTCCACATGCGGGTTTCACATGCCACCAACTCCACATTGACAGGCAACTTCAGCGCCACAGCCGTTTTCAGATAGCCCTCAATGCAAAGGCTCTAGACGCAAATATTGGTGTGACAGCTAATTCAATCAAGGAAACACTGCATGTTGGTGAAGGGCATATTGAAGAAGGATCAGCCGAGTGGTTCTTGTGGGAGAACAACTCCATTTGGCTCACTATCTTCACACACTATCAGGCTTCCACGCAGCTCTCAAGGAAACTCAGTTTTCACACTTTATGCTTAGTGCCCTTTGAGTGCATTATCTAGGAATGAACCTGGTAGAGCATCCCACACAAACGAATGCTCCACATGCGGGTTTCACATGCCACCAACTCCACATTCACAGGCAACTTCAGCGCCACAGCCGTTTTCAGATAACCCTCATTGCAAAGGCTCTAGACACAAATATTGGTGTGACAGCTAATTCAATCAAGGAAACACTGCATGTTGGTGAAGGGCATATTGAAGAAGGATCAGCCGAGTGGTTCTTGTGGGAGAACAACTCCATTTGGCTCACTAACTTCACACACCATCAGGCTTCCAAGCAGCTCTCAAGGAAACTCAGTTTTCACACTCTATGCTTAGTGCCCTTTGAGTGCCTAGGACTGAAATGAAGCTTGGTGAGCATCCCACACAAACGAATGCTCCACATGCGGGTTTCACATGCCACCAACTCCACATTCACAGGCAACTTCAGCGCCACAGCCATTTTCAGATAGCCCTCAATGCAAAGGCTCTAGACACAAATATTGGTGTGAGAGCTAATTCAATCAAGGAAACATTGCATGTTGGTGAAGGGCATATTGAAGAAGGATCAGCCGAGTGGTTCTTGTGGGAGAACAACTCCATTTGGCTCACTAACTTCACACACCATCAGGCTTCCAAGCAGCTCTCAAGGAAACTCAGTTTTCACACTCTATGCTTAGTGCCCTTTGAGTGCCTAGGACTGAAATGAAGCTTGGTGAGCATCCCACACAAACGAATGCTCCACATGCGGGTTTCACATGCCACCAACTCCACATTCACAGGCAACTTCAGCGCCACAGCCGTTTTCAGATAGCCCTCAATGCAAAGGCTCTAGAAGCAAATATTGGTGTGAGAGCTAATTCAATCAAGGAAACACTGCATGTTGGTGAAGGGCATATTGAAGAAGGATCAGCTGAGTGGTTCTTCTGGGAGAACAACTCCATTTGGCTCACTAACTTCACACACCATCAGGCTTCCAAGCAGCTCTCAAGGAAACTCAGTTTTCACACTCTATGCTTAGTGCCCTTTGAGTGCATTATCTAGGAATGAATCTAGTAGAGCATCCCACACAAACGAATGCTCCACATGCGGGTTTCACATGCCACCAATTCCACATTCACAGGCAACTTCAGCGCCACAGCCGTTTTCAGATAGCCCTCAATGCAAAGGCTCTAGACGCAAATATTGGTGTGAGAGCTAATTCAATCAAGGAAACACTGCATGTTGGTGAAGGGCATATTGAAGAAGGATCAGCCGAGTGGTTCTTGTGGGAGAACAACTCCATTTGGCTCACTAACTTCACACACCATCAGGCTTCCAAGCAGCTCTCAAGGAAACTCAGTTTTCACACTCTATGCTTAGTGCCCTTTGTGTGCCTTGGATTTAAATGAAGCTTGGTGAGCATCCCACACAAACGAATGCTCCACATGCGGGTTTCACATGCCACCAACTCCACATTCTCAGGCAACTTCAGCGCCACAGCCATTTTCAGATAGCCCTCAATGCAAAGGCTCTAGACGCAAATATTGGTGTGAGAGCTAATTCAATCAAGGAAACACTGCATGTTGGTGAAGGGCATATTGAAGAAGGATCAGCCGAGTGGTTCTTATGGGAGAACAACTCCATTTGGCTCACTAACTTCACACACCATCTGACTTCCAAGCAGCTCTCAAGGAAACTCAGTTTTCACACTCTATGCTTAGTGCCCTTTGAGTTCATTATCTAGGAATGAACCTGGTAGAGCATCCCACACAAACGAATGCTCCACATGCGGGTTTCACATGCCACCAACTCCACATTCTCAGGCAACTTCAGCGCCACAGCCGTTTTCAGATAGCCCTCAATGCAAAGGCTCTAGACGCAAATATTGGTGTGAGAGCTAATTCAATCAAGGAAACACTGCATGTTGGTGAAGGGCATATTGAAGAAGGATCAGCCGAGTGATTCTTGTGGGAGAACAACTCCATTTGGCTCACTAACTTCACACACCATCAGGCTTCCAAGCAGCTCTCAAGGAAACTCAGTTTTCCCACTCTATGCTTAGTGCCCTTTGAGTGCATTATCTAGGAATGAACCTGGTAGAGCATCCCACACAAACGAATGCTCCACATGCGGGTTTCACATGCCACCAACTCCACATTCACAGGCAACTTCAGCGCCACAGCCGTTTTCAGATAGCCCTCAATGCAAAGGCTCTAGACGCAAATATTGGTGTGAGAGCTAATTCAATCAAGGAAACACTGCATGTTGGTGAAGGGCATATTGAAGAAGGATCAGCCGAGTGGTTCTTGTGGGAGAACAACTCCATTTGGCTCACTAACTTCACACACCATCAGGCTTCCAAGCAGCTCTCAAGGAAACTCAGTTTTCACACTCTATGCTTAGTGCCCTTTGAGTGCATTATCTAGGAATGAACCTGGTAGAGCATCCCACACAAACGAATGCTCCACATGCGGGTTTCACATGCCACCAACTCCACATTCACACGCAACTTCAGCGCCACAGCCATTTTCAGATAGCCCTCAATGCAAAGGCTCTAGACGCAAATATTGGTGTGAGAGCTAATTCAATCAAGGAAACACTGCATGTTGGTGAAGGGCATATTGAAGAAGGATCAGCCGAGTGGTTCTTGTGGGAGAACAACTCCATTTGGCTCACTAACTTCACATACCATCAGGCTTCCAAGCAGCTCTCAAGGAAACTCAGTTTTCACACTCTATGCTTAGTGCCCTTTGAGTTCCTAGGACTGAAATGAAGCTGGTAGAGCATCCCACACAAACGAATGCTCCACATGTGGGTTTCACATGCCACCAACTCCACATTCACAGGCAACTTCAGCGCCACAGCCATTTTCAGATAGCCCTCAGTGCAAAGGCTCTAGACGCAAATATTGGTGTGAGAGCTAATTCAATCAAGGAAACACTGCATGTTGGTGAAGGGCATATTGAAGAAGGATCAGCCGAGTGGTTCTTGTGGGAGAACAACTCCATTTGGCTCACTAACTTCACACACCATCAGGCTTCCAAGCAGCTCTCAAGGAAACTCAGTTTTCACACTCTATGCTTAGTGACCTTTGAGTGCATTATCTAGGAATGAACCTGGTAGAGCATCCCACACAAACGAATGCTCCACATGCGGGTTTCACATGCCACCAACTCCACATTCTCAGGCAACTTCAGCGCCACAGCCGTTTTCAGATAGCCCTCAATGCAAAGGCTCTAGACGCAAATATTGGTGTGAGAGCTAATTCAATCAAGGAAACACTGCATGTTGGTGAAGGGCATATTGAAGAAGGATCAGCCGAGTGGTTCTTGTGGGAGAACAACTCCATTTGGCTCACTAACTTCACACACCATCAGGCTTCCAAGCAGCTCTCAAGGAAACTCAGTTTTCACAATCTATGCTTAGTGCCCTTTGAGTGCCTAGGACTGAAATGAAGCTTGGTGAGCATCCCACACAAACGAATGCTCCACATGCGGGTTCCACATGACACCAACTCCACATTCACAGGCAACTTCAGCGCCACAGCCATTTTCAGATAGCCCTCAATGCAAAGGCTCTAGACGCAAATATTGGTGTGAGAGCTAATTCAATCAAGGAAACACTGCATGTTGGTGAAGGGCATATTGAAGAAGAATCAGTCGAGTGGTTCTTGTGGGAGAACAACTCCATTTGGCTCACTAACTTCACACACCATCAGGCTTCCAAGCAGCTCTCAAGGAAACTCAGTTTTCACAATCTATGCTTAGTGCCCTTTGAGTGCCTAGGACTGAAATGAATCTTGGTGAGCATCCCAAACAAACGAATGCTCCACATGCGGGTTTCACATGCCACCAACTCCACATTCACAGGCAACTTCAGCGCCACAGCCATTTTCAGATAGCCCTCAATGCAAAGGCTGTAGACGCAAATATTGGTGTGAGAGCTAATTCAATCAAGGAAACACTGCATGTTGGTGAAGGGCATATTGAAGAAGGATCAGCCGAGTGGTTCTTGTGGGAGAACAACTCTATTTGGCTCACTAACTTCACACACCATCAGGCTTCCAAGCAGCTCTCAAGGAAACTCAGTTTTCACACTCTATGCTTAGTGCCCTTTCACTGCATTATCTAGGAATGAACCTGGTAGAGCATCCCACACAAACGAATGCTCCACATTCGGGTTTCACATGCCACCAACTCCACATTCTCAGGCAACTTCAGCGCCACAGCCGTTTTCAGATAGCCCTCAATGCAAAGGCTCTAGACGCAAATATTGGTGTGACAGCTAATTCAATCAAGGAAACACTGCATGTTGGTGAAGGGCATATTGAAGAAGGATCAGCCGAGTGGTTCTTGTGGGAGAACAACTCCATTTGGCTCACTAACTTCACACACCATCAGGCTTCCAAGCAGCTCTCAAGGAAACTCAGTTTTCACACTCTATGCTTAGTGCCCTTTGAGTGCATTATCTAGGAATGAACCTGGTAGAGCATCCCACACAAACGAATGCTCCACATGCGGGTTTCACATGCCACCAATTCCACATTCACAGGCAACTTCAGCGCCACAGCCGTTTTCAGATAGCCCTCAATGCAAAGGCACTAGACACAAATATTGGTGTGAGAGCTAATTCAATCAAGGAAACACTGCATGTTGGTGAAGGGCATATTGAAGAAGGATCAGCCGAGTGGTTCTTGTGGGAGAGCAACTCCATATGGCTCACTAACTTCACACACCATCAGGCTTCCAAGCAGCTCTCAAGGAAACTCAGTTTTCACACTCTATGCTTAGTGCCCTTTGAGTGCCTAGGATTGAAATGATGCTTGGTGAGCATCCCACACAAACGAATGCTCCACATGCGGGTTTCACATGCCACCAACTCCACATTCACAGGCAACTTCAGCGCCACAGCCGTTTTCAGATAGCCCTCAATGCAAAGGTTCTAGACGCAAATATTGGTGTGAGAGCTAATTCAATCAAGGAAACACTGCATGTTGGTGAAGGGCATATTGAAGAAGGATCAGCCGAGTGGTTCTTGTGGGAGAGCAACTCCATTTGGCTCACTAACTTCACACACCATCAGGCTTCCAAGCAGCTCTCAAGGAAACTCAGTTTTCACACTCTATGCTTAGTGCCCTTTGAGTGCATTATCTAGGAATGAACCTGGTAGAGCATCCCACACAAACGAATGCTCCACATGCGGGTTTCACATGCCACCAACTCCACATTCTCAGGCAACTTCAGCGCCACAGCCGTTTTCAGATAGCCCTCAATGCAAAGGCTCTAGACGCAAATATTGGTGTGAGAGCTAATTCAATCAAGGAAACACTGCATGTTGGTGAAGGGCATATTGAAGAAGGATCAGCCGAGTGGTTCTTGTGGGAGAACAACTCCATTTGGCTCACTAACTTCACACACCATCAGGCTTCCAAGCAGCTCTCAAGGAAACTCAGTTTTCACACTCTATGCTTAGTGCCCTTTGAGTGCCTAGGACTGAAATGAAGCTTGGTGAGCATCCCACACAAACGAATGCTCCACATGCGGGTTCCACATGACACCAACTCCACATTCACAGGCAACTTCAGCGCCACAGCCATTTTCAGATAGCCCTCAATGCAAAGGCTCTAGACGCAAATATTGGTGTGAGAGCTAATTCAATCAAGGAAACACTGCATGTTGGTGAAGGGCATATTGAAGAAGAATCAGTCGAGTGGTTCTTGTGGGAGAACAACTCCATTTGGCTCACTAACTTCACACACCATCAGGCTTCCAAGCAGCTCTCAAGGAAACTCAGTTTTCACAATCTATGCTTAGTGCCCTTTGAGTGCCTAGGACTGAAATGAATCTTGGTGAGCATCCCAAACAAACGAATGCTCCACATGCGGGTTTCACATGCCACCAACTCCACATTCACAGGCAACTTCAGCGCCACAGCCATTTTCAGATAGCCCTCAATGCAAAGGCTCTAGACGCAAATATTGGTGTGAGAGCTAATTCAATCAAGGAAACACTGCATGTTGGTGAAGGGCATATTGAAGAAGGATCAGCCGAGTGGTTCTTGTGGGAGAACAACTCCATTTGGCTCACTAACTTCACATACCATCAGGCTTCCAAGCAGCTCTCAAGGAAACTCAGTTTTCACACTCTATGATTAGTGCCCTTTGAGTTCCTAGGACTCAAATGAAGCTGGTAGAGCATCCCACACAAACGAATGCTCCACATGCGGGTTTCACATGCCACCAACTCCACATTCACAGGCAACTTCAGCGCCACAGCTGTTTTCAGATAGCCCTCAATGCAAAGGCTCTAGACGCAAATATTGGTGTGAGAGCTAATTCAATCAAGGAAACACTGCATGTTGGTGAAGGGCATATTGAAGGAGGATCAGCCGAGTGGTTCTTGTGGGAGAACAACTCTATTTGGCTCACTAACTTCACACACCATCAGGCTTCCAAGCAGCTCTCAAGGAAACTCAGTTTTCACACTCTATGCTTAGTGCCCTTTCACTGCATTATCTAGGAATGAACCTGGTAGAGCATCCCACACAAACGAATGCTCCACATTCGGGTTTCACATGCCACCAACTCCACATTCTCAGGCAACTTCAGCGCCACAGCCGTTTTCAGATAGCCCTCAATGCAAAGGCTCTAGACGCAAATATTGGTGTGACAGCTAATTCAATCAAGGAAACACTGCATGTTGGTGAAGGGCATATTGAAGAAGGATCAGCCGAGTGGTTCTTGTGGGAGAACAACTCCATTTGGCTCACTAACTTCACACACCATCAGGCTTCCAAGCAGCTCTCAAGGAAACTCAGTTTTCACACTCTATGCTTAGTGCCCTTTGAGTGCATTATCTAGGAATGAACCTGGTAGAGCATCCCACACAAACGAATGCTCCACATGCGGGTTTCACATGCCACCAACTCCACATTCACAGGCAACTTCAGCGCCACAGCCGTTTTCAGATAGCCCTCAATGCAAAGGCACTAGACACAAATATTGGTGTGAGAGCTAATTCAATCAAGGAAACACTGCATGTTGGTGAAGGGCATATTGAAGAAGGATCAGCCGAGTGGTTCTTGTGGGAGAGCAACTCCATATGGCTCACTAACTTCACACACCATCAGGCTTCCAAGCAGCTCTCAAGGAAACTCAGTTTTCACACTCTATGCTTAGTGCCCTTTGAGTGCCTAGGATTGAAATGATGCTTGGTGAGCATCCCACACAAACGAATGCTCCACATGCGGGTTTCACATGCCACCAACTCCACATTCACAGGCAACTTCAGCGCCACAGCCGTTTTCAGATAGCCCCCAATGCAAAGGCTCTAGACGCAAATATTGGTGTGAGAGCTAATTCAATCAAGGAAACACTGCATGTTGGTGAAGGGCATATTGAAGAAGGATCAGCCGAGTGGTTCTTGTGGGAGAGCAACTCCATTTGGCTCACTAACTTCACACACCATCAGGCTTCCAAGCAGCTCTCAAGGAAACTCAGTTTTCACACTGTATGCTTAGTGCCCTTTGAGTGCATTATCTAGGAATGAACCTGGTAGAGCATCCCACACAAACGAATGCTCCACATGCGGGTTTCACATGCCACCAACTCCACATTCTCAGGCAACTTCAGCGCCACAGCCGTTTTCAGATAGCCCTCAATGCAAAGGCTCTAGACGCAAATATTGGTGTGAGAGCTAATTCAATCAAGGAAACACTGCATGTTGGTGAAGGGCATATTGAAGAAGGATCAGCCGAGTGGTTCTTGTGGGAGAACAACTCCATTTGGCTCACTAACTTCACACACCATCAGGCTTCCAAGCAGCTCTCAAGGAAACTCAGTTTTCACACTCTATGCTTAGTGCCCTTTGAGTGCCTAGGACTGAAATGAAGCTTGGTGAGCATCCCACACAAACGAATGCTCCACATGCGGGTTCCACATGACACCAACTCCACATTCACAGGCAACTTCAGCGCCACAGCCATTTTCAGATAGCCCTCAATGCAAAGGCTCTAGACGCAAATATTGGTGTGAGAGCTAATTCAATCAAGGAAACACTGCATGTTGGTGAAGGGCATATTGAAGAAGAATCAGTCGAGTGGTTCTTGTGGGAGAACAACTCCATTTGGCTCACTAACTTCACACACCATCAGGCTTCCAAGCAGCTCTCAAGGAAACTCAGTTTTCACAATCTATGCTTAGTGCCCTTTGAGTGCCTAGGACTGAAATGAATCTTGGTGAGCATCCCAAACAAACGAATGCTCCACATGCGGGTTTCACATGCCACCAACTCCACATTCACAGGCAACTTCAGCGCCACAGCCATTTTCAGATAGCCCTCAATGCAAAGGCTCTAGACGCAAATATTGGTGTGAGAGCTAATTCAATCAAGGAAACACTGCATGTTGGTGAAGGGCATATTGAAGAAGGATCAGCCGAGTGGTTCTTGTGGGAGAACAACTCCATTTGGCTCACTAACTTCACATACCATCAGGCTTCCAAGCAGCTCTCAAGGAAACTCAGTTTTCACACTCTATGATTAGTGCCCTTTGAGTTCCTAGGACTCAAATGAAGCTGGTAGAGCATCCCACACAAACGAATGCTCCACATGCGGGTTTCACATGCCACCAACTCCACATTCACAGGCAACTTCAGCGCCACAGCTGTTTTCAGATAGCCCTCAATGCAAAGGCTCTAGACGCAAATATTGGTGTGAGAGCTAATTCAATCAAGGAAACACTGCATGTTGGTGAAGGGCATATTGAAGAAGGATCAGCCGAGTGGTTCTTGTGGGAGAACAACTCTATTTGGCTCACTAACTTCACACACCATCAGGCTTCCAAGCAGCTCTCAAGGAAACTCAGTTTTCACACTCTATGCTTAGTGCCCTTTCACTGCATTATCTAGGAATGAACCTGGTAGAGCATCCCACACAAACGAATGCTCCACATTCGGGTTTCACATGCCACCAACTCCACATTCTCAGGCAACTTCAGCGCCACAGCCGTTTTCAGATAGCCCTCAATGCAAAGGCTCTAGACGCAAATATTGGTGTGACAGCTAATTCAATCAAGGAAACACTGCATGTTGGTGAAGGGCATATTGAAGAAGGATCAGCCGAGTGGTTCTTGTGGGAGAACAACTCCATTTGGCTCACTAACTTCACACACCATCAGGCTTCCAAGCAGCTCTCAAGGAAACTCAGTTTTCACACTCTATGCTTAGTGCCCTTTGAGTGCATTATCTAGGAATGAACCTGGTAGAGCATCCCACACAAACGAATGCTCCACATGCGGGTTTCACATGCCACCAACTCCACATTCACAGGCAACTTCAGCGCCACAGCCGTTTTCAGATAGCCCTCAATGCAAAGGCACTAGACACAAATATTGGTGTGAGAGCTAATTCAATCAAGGAAACACTGCATGTTGGTGAAGGGCATATTGAAGAAGGATCAGCCGAGTGGTTCTTGTGGGAGAGCAACTCCATATGGCTCACTAACTTCACACACCATCAGGCTTCCAAGCAGCTCTCAAGGAAACTCAGTTTTCACACTCTATGCTTAGTGCCCTTTGAGTGCCTAGGATTGAAATGATGCTTGGTGAGCATCCCACACAAACGAATGCTCCACATGCGGGTTTCACATGCCACCAACTCCACATTCACAGGCAACTTCAGCGCCACAGCCGTTTTCAGATAGCCCTCAATGCAAAGGCTCTAGACGCAAATATTGGTGTGAGAGCTAATTCAATCAAGGAAACACTGCATGTTGGTGAAGGGCATATTGAAGAAGGATCAGCCGAGTGGTTCTTGTGGGAGAGCAACTCCATTTGGCTCACTAACTTCACACACCATCAGGCTTCCAAGCAGCTCTCAAGGAAACTCAGTTTTCACACTCTATGCTTAGTGCCCTTTGAGTGCATTATCTAGGAATGAACCTGGTAGAGCATCCCACACAAACGAATGCTCCACATGCGGGTTTCACATGCCACCAACTCCACATTCTCAGGCAACTTCAGCGCCACAGCCGTTTTCAGATAGCCCTCAATGCAAAGGCTCTAGACGCAAATATTGGTGTGAGAGCTAATTCAATCAAGGAAACACTGCATGTTGGTGAAGGGCATATTGAAGAAGGATCAGCCGAGTGGTTCTTGTGGGAGAACAACTCCATTTGGCTCACTAACTTCACACACCATCAGGCTTCCAAGCAGCTCTCAAGGAAACTCAGTTTTCACACTCTATGCTTAGTGCCCTTTGAGTGCATTATCTAGGAATGAACCTGGTAGAGCATCCCACACAAACGAATGCTCCACATGCGGGTTTCACATGCCACCAACTCCACATTCACAGGCAACTTCAGCGCCACAGCCGTTTTCAGATAGCCAGCAATGCAAAGGCTCTAGACGCAAATATTGGTGTGAGAGCTAATTCAATCAAGGAAACACTGCATGTTGGTGAAGGGCATATTGAAGAAGGATCAGCCGAGTGGTTCTTGTGGGAGAACAACTCCATTTGGCTCAGTAACTTCACACACCATCAGGCTTCCAAGCAGCTCTCAAGGAAACTCAGTTTTCACACTCTATGATTAGTGCCCTTTGAGTTCCTAGGACTCAAATGAAGCTGGTAGAGCATCCCACACAAACGAATGCTCCACATGCGGGTTTCACATGCCACCAACTCCACATTCACAGGCAACGTCAGCGCCACAGCCGTTTTCAGATAGCCCTCAATGCAAAGGCTCTAGACGCAAATATTGGTGTGAGAGCTAATTCAATCAAGGAAACACTGCATGTTGGTGAAGGGCATATTGAAGAAGGATCAGCCGAGTGGTTCTTGTGGGAGAACAACTCCATTTGGCTCACTAACTTCACACACCATCAGGCTTCCAAGCAGCTCTCAAGGAAACTCAGTTTTCACACTCTATGCTTAGTGCCCTTTGAGTGCATTATCTAGGAATGAACCTGGTAGAGCATCCCACACAAACGAATGCTCCACATGCGGGTTTCACATGCCACCAACTCCACATTCACAGGCAACTTCAGCGCCACAGCCATTTTCAGATAGCCCTCAATGCAAAGGCTCTAGACGCAAATATTGGTGTGAGAGCTAATTCAATCAAGGAAACACTGCATGTTGGTGAAGGGCATATTGAAGAAGGATCAGCCGAGTGGTTCTTGTGGGAGAACAACTCCATTTGGCTCACTAACTTCACATACCATCAGGCTTCCAAGCAGCTCTCAAGGAAACTCAGTTTTCACACTCTATGCTTAGTGCCCTTTGAGTTCCTAGGACTGAAATGAAGCTGGTAGAGCATCCCACACAAACGAATGCTCCACATGTGGGTTTCACAT
This sequence comes from Ochotona princeps, assembly GCF_030435755.1. Taxonomy (NCBI): domain Eukaryota; kingdom Metazoa; phylum Chordata; class Mammalia; order Lagomorpha; family Ochotonidae; genus Ochotona; species Ochotona princeps. The sequence goes on from NW_026698521.1 coordinate 48,452, forward strand.
GCCACCAACTCCACATTCACAGGCAACTTCAGCGCCACAGCCGTTTTCAGATAGCCCTCAGTGCAAAGGCTCTAGACGCAAATATTGGTGTGAGAGCTAATTCAATCAAGGAAACACTGCATGTTGGTGAAGGGCATATTGAAGAAGGATCAGCCGAGTGGTTCTTGTGGGAGAACAACTCTATTTGGCTCACTAACTTCACACACCATCAGGCTTCCAAGCAGCTCTCAAGAAAACTCAGTTTTTACACTCTATGCTTAGTGACCTTTGAGTGCATTATCTAGGAATGAACCTGGTAGAGCATCCCACACAAACGAATGCTCCACATGCGGGTTTCACATGCCACCAACTCCACATTCTCAGGCAACTTCAGCGCCACAGCCGTTTTCAGATAGCCCTCAATGCAAAGGCTCTAGACGCAAATATTGGTGTGAGAGCTAATTCAATCAAGGAAACACTGCATGTTGGTGAAGGGCATATTGAAGAAGGATCAGCCGAGTGGTTCTTGTGGGAGAACAACTCCATTTGGCTCACTAACTTCACACACCATCAGGCTTCCAAGCAGCTCTCAAGGAAACTCAGTTTTCACACTCTATGCTTAGTGCCCTTTGAGTGCCTAGGACTGAAATGAATCTTGGTGAGCATCCCACACAAACGAATGCTCCACATGCGGGTTTCACATGCCACCAACTCCACATTCACAGGCAACTTCAGCGCCACAGCCATTTTCAGATAGCCCTCAATGCAAAGGCTCTAGACGCAAATATTGGTGTGAGAGCTAATTCAATCAAGGAAACACTGCATGTTGGTGAAGGGCATATTGAAGAAGGATCAGCCGAGTGGTTCTTGTGGGAGAACAACTCCATTTGGCTCACTAACTTCACATACCATCAGGCTTCCAAGCAGCTCTCAAGGAAACTCAGTTTTCACACTCTATGATTAGTGCCCTTTGAGTTCCTAGGACTCAAATGAAGCTGGTAGAGCATCCCACACAAACGAATGCTCCACATGCGGGTTTCACATGCCACCAACTCCACATTCACAGGCAACTTCAGCGCCACAGCTGTTTTCAGATAGCCCTCAATGCAAAGGCTCTAGACGCAAATATTGGTGTGAGAGCTAATTCAATCAAGGAAACACTGCATGTTGGTGAAGGGCATATTGAAGAAGGATCAGCCGAGTGGTTCTTGTGGGAGAACAACTCTATTTGGCTCACTAACTTCACACACCATCAGGCTTCCAAGCAGCTCTCAAGGAAACTCAGTTTTCACACTCTATGCTTAGTGCCCTTTCACTGCATTATCTAGGAATGAACCTGGTAGAGCATCCCACACAAACGAATGCTCCACATTCGGGTTTCACATGCCACCAACTCCACATTCTCAGGCAACTTCAGCGCCACAGCCGTTTTCAGATAGCCCTCAATGCAAAGGCTCTAGACGCAAATATTGGTGTGAGAGCTAATTCAATCAAGGAAACACTGCATGTTGGTGAAGGGCATATTGAAGAAGGATCAGCCGAGTGGTTCTTGTGGGAGAACAACTCCATTTGGCTCACTAACTTCACACACCATCAGGCTTCCAAGCAGCTCTCAAGGAAACTCAGTTTTCACACTCTATGCTTAGTGCCCTTTGAGTGCATTATCTAGGAATGAACCTGGTAGAGCATCCCACACAAACGAATGCTCCACATGCGGGTTTCACATGCCACCAACTCCACATTCACAGGCAACTTCAGCGCCACAGCCGTTTTCAGATAGCCCTCAATGCAAAGGCACTAGACACAAATATTGGTGTGAGAGCTAATTCAATCAAGGAAACACTGCATGTTGGTGAAGGGCATATTGAAGAAGGATCAGCCGAGTGGTTCTTGTGGGAGAGCAACTCCATATGGCTCACTAACTTCACACACCATCAGGCTTCCAAGCAGCTCTCAAGGAAACTCAGTTTTCACACTCTATGCTTAGTGCCCTTTGAGTGCCTAGGATTGAAATGATGCTTGGTGAGCATCCCACACAAACGAATGCTCCACATGCTGGTTTCGCATGCCACCAACTCCACATTCACAGGCAACTTCAGCGCCACAGCCGTTTTCAGATAGCCCTCAATGCAAAGGCTCTAGACGCAAATATTGGTGTGAGAGCTAATTCAATCAAGGAAACACTGCATGTTGGTGAAGGGCATATTGAAGAAGGATCAGCCGAGTGGTTCTTGTGGGAGAGCAACTCCATTTGGCTCACTAACTTCACACACCATCAGGCTTCCAAGCAGCTCTCAAGGAAACTCAGTTTTCACACTCTATGCTTAGTGCCCTTTGAGTGCATTATCTAGGAATGAACCTGGTAGAGCATCCCACACAAACGAATGCTCCACATGCGGGTTTCACATGCCACCAACTCCACATTCTCAGGCAACTTCAGCGCCACAGCCGTTTTCAGATAGCCCTCAATGCAAAGGCTCTAGACGCAAATATTGGTGTGAGAGCTAATTCAATCAAGGAAATACTGCATGTTGGTGAAGGGCATATTGAAGAAGGATCAGCCGAGTGGTTCTTGTGGGAGAACAACTCCATTTGGCTCACTAACTTCACACACCATCAGGCTTCCAAGCAGCTCTCAAGGAAACTCAGTTTTCACACTCTATGCTTAGTGCCCTTTGAGTGCATTATCTAGGAATGAACCTGGTAAAGCATCCCACACAAACGAATGCTCCACATGCGGGTTTCACATGCCACCAACTCCACATTCACAGGCAACTTCAGCGCCACAGCCGTTTTCAGATAGCCCTCAATGCAAAGGCACTAGACACAAATATTGGTGTGAGAGCTAATTCAATCAAGGAAACACTGCATGTTGGTGAAGGGCATATTGAAGAAGGATCAGCCGAGTGGTTCTTGTGGGAGAACAACTCCATATGGCTCACTAACTTCACACACCATCAGGCTTCCAAGCAGCTCTCAAGGAAACTCAGTTTTCACACTCTATGCTTAGTGCCCTTTGAGTGCCTAGGACTGAAATGAAGCTTGGTGAGCATCCCACACAAACGAATGCTCCACATGCGGGTTTCACATGCCACCAACTCCACATTCACAGGCAACTTCAGCGCCACAGCTGTTTTCAGATAGCCCTCAATGCAAAGGCTCTAGACACAAATATTGGTGTGACAGCTAATTCAATCAAGGAAACACTGCATGTTGGTGAAGGGCATATTGAAGAAGGATCAGCCGAGTGGTTCTTGTGGGAGAACAACTCCATTTGGCTCACTAACTTCACATACCATCAGGCTTCCAAGCAGCTCTCAAGGAAACTCAGTTTTCACACTCTATGATTAGTGCCCTTTGAGTTCCTAGGACTCAAATGAAGCTGGTAGAGCATCCCACACAAACGAATGCTCCACATGCGGGTTTCACATGCCACCAACTCCACATTCTCAGGCAACTTCAGCGCCACAGCTGTTTTCAGATAGCCCTCAATGCAAAGGCTCTAGACGCAAATATTGGTGTGAGAGCTAATTCAATCAAGGAAACACTGCATGTTGGTGAAGGGCATATTGAAGAAGGATCAGCCGAGTGGTTCTTGTGGGAGAACAACTCTATTTGGCTCACTAACTTCACACACCATCAGGCTTCCAAGCAGCTCTCAAGGAAACTCAGTTTTCACACTCTATGCTTAGTGCCCTTTGAGTGCATTATCTAGGAATGAACCTGGTAGAGCATCCCACACAAACGAATGCTCCACATTCGGGTTTCACATGCCACCAACTCCACATTCTCAGGCAACTTCAGCGCCACAGCCGTTTTCAGATAGCCCTCAATGCAAAGGCTCTAGACGCAAATATTGGTGTGAGAGCTAATTCAATCAAGGAAACACTGCATGTTGGTGAAGGGCATATTGAAGAAGGATCAGCCGAGTGGTTCTTGTGGGAGAACAACTACATTTGGCTCACTAACTTCACACACCATCAGGCTTCCAAGCAGCTCTCAAGGAAACTCAGTTTTCACACTCTATGCTTAGTGCCCTTTGAGTGCATTATCTAGGAATGAACCTGGTAGAGCATCCCACACAAACGAATGCTCCACATGCGGGTTTCACATGCCACCAACTCCACATTCACAGGCAACTTCAGCGCCACAGCCGTTTTCAGATAGCCCTCAATGCAAAGGCACTAGACACAAATATTGGTGTGAGAGCTAATTCAATCAAGGAAACACTGCATGTTGGTGAAGGGCATATTGAAGAAGGATCAGCCGAGTGGTTCTTGTGGGAGAGCAACTCCATATGGCTCACTAACTTCACACACCATCAGGCTTCCAAGCAGCTCTCAAGGAAACTCAGTTTTCACACTCTATGCTTAGTGCCCTTTGAGTGCCTAGGACTGAAATGATGCTTGGTGAGCATCCCACACAAACGAATGCTCCACATGCGGGTTTCACATGCCACCAACTCCACATTCACAGGCAACTTCAGCGCCACAGCCGTTTTCAGATAGCCCTCAATGCAAAGGCTCTAGACGCAAATATTGGTGTGAGAGCTAATTCAATCAAGGAAACACTGCATGTTGGTGAAGGGCATATTGAAGAAGGATCAGCCGAGTGGTTCTTGTGGGAGAGCAACTCCATTTGGCTCACTAACTTCACACACCATCAGGCTTCCAAGCAGCTCTCAAGGAAACTCAGTTTTCACACTCTATGCTTAGTGCCCTTTGAGTGCATTATCTAGGAATGAACCTGGTAGAGCATCCCACACAAACGAATGCTCCACATGCGGGTTTCACATGCCACCAACTCCACATTCACAGGCAACTTCAGCGCCACAGCCGTTTTCAGATAACCCTCAATGCAAAGGCTCTAGACGCAAATATTGGTGTGACAGCTAATTCAATCAAGGAAACACTGCATGTTGGTGAAGGGCATATTGAAGAAGGATCAGCCGAGTGGTTCTTGTGGGAGAACAACTCCATTTGGCTCACTAACTTCACACACCATCAGGCTTCCAAGCAGCTCTCAAGGAAACTCAGTTTTCCACACACTATGCTTAGTGCCCTTTGAGTGCATAGGACTGAAATGAAGCTTGGTGAGCATACCACACAAACGAATGCTCCACATGCAGGTTTCACATGCCACCAACTCCACATTCACAGGCAACTTCAGCGCCACAGCCATTTTCAGATAGCCCTCAATGCAAAGGCTCTAGACGCAAATATTGGTGTGAGAGCTAATTCAATCAAGGAAACACTGCATGTTGGTGAAGGGCATATTGAAGAAGGATCAGCCGAGTGGTTCTTGTGGGAGAACAACTCCATTTGGCTCACTAACTTCACACACCATCAGGCTTCCAAGCAGCTCTCAAGGAAACTCAGTTTTCACACTCTATGCTTAGTGCCCTTTCACTGCATTATCTAGGAATGAACCTGGTAGAGCATCCCACACAAACGAATGCTCCACATTCGGGTTTCACATGCCACCAACTCCACATTCTCAGGCAACTTCAGCGCCACAGCCGTTTTCAGATAGCCCTCAATGCAAAGGCTCTAGACGCAAATATTGGTGTGAGAGCTAATTCAATCAAGGAAACACTGCATCTTGCTGAAGGGCATATTGAAGAAGGATCAGCCGAGTGGTTCTTGTGGGAGAACAACTCCATTTGGCTCACTAACTTCACACACCATCAGGCTTCCAAGCAGCTCTCAAGGAAACTCAGTTTTCACACTCTATGCTTAGTGTCCTTTGAGTGCATTATCTAGGAATGAACCTGGTAGAGCATCCCACACAAACGAATGCTCCACATGCGGGTTTCACATGCCACCAACTCCACATTCACAGGCAACTTCAGCGCCACAGCCGTTTTCAGATAGCCCTCAATGCAAAGGCACTAGACACAAATATTGGTGTGAGAGCTAATTCAATCAAGGAAACACTGCATGTTGGTGAAGGGCATATTGAAGAAGGATCAGCCGAGTGGTTCTTGTGGGAGAGCAACTCCATATGGCTCACTAACTTCACACACCATCAGGCTTCCAAGCAGCTCTCAAGGAAACTCAGTTTTCACACTCTATGCTTAGTGCCCTTTGAGTGCCTAGGACTGAAATGATGCTTGGTGAGCATCCCACACAAACGAATGCTCCACATGCGGGTTTCACATGCCACCAACTCCACATTCACAGGCAACTTCAGCGCCACAGCCGTTTTCAGATAGCCCTCAATGCAAAGGCTCTAGACGCAAATATTGGTGTGAGAGCTAATTCAATCAAGGAAACACTGCATGTTGGTGAAGGGCATATTGAAGAAGGATCAGCCGAGTGGTTCTTGTGGGAGAGCAACTCCATTTGGCTCACTAACTTCACACACCATCAGGCTTCCAAGCAGCTCTCAAGGAAACTCAGTTTTCACACTCTATGCTTAGTGCCCTTTGAGTGCATTATCTAGGAATGAACCTGGTAGAGCATCCCACACAAACGAATGCTCCACATGCGGGTTTCACATGCCACCAACTCCACATTCACAGGCAACTTCAGCGCCACAGCCGTTTTCAGATAACCCTCAATGCAAAGGCTCTAGACACAAATATTGGTGTGACAGCTAATTCAATCAAGGAAACACTGCATGTTGGTGAAGGGCATATTGAAGAAGGATCAGCCGAGTGGTTCTTGTGGGAGAACAACTCCATTTGGCTCACTAACTTCACACACCATCAGGCTTCCAAGCAGCTCTCAAGGAAACTCAGTTTTCCACACACTATGCTTAGTGCCCTTTGAGTGCCTAGGACTGAAATGAAGCTTGGTGAGCATACCACACAAACGAATGCTCCACATGCGGGTTTCACATGCCACGAACTCCACATTCACAGGCAACTTCAGCGCCACAGCCATTTTCAGATAGCCCTCAATGCAAAGGCTCTAGACGCAAATATTGGTGTGACAGCTAATTCAATCAAGGAAACACTGCATGTTGGTGAAGGGCATATTGAAGAAGAATCAGCCGAGTGGTTCTTGTGGGAGAACAACTCCATTTGGCTCACTAACTTCACACACCATCAGGCTTCCAAGCAGCTCTCAAGGAAACTCAGTTTTCACACTCTATGCTTAGTGCCCTTTGAGTGCATTATCTAGGAATGAAGCTGGTAGATCATCCCACACAAACGAATGCTCCACATGCGGGTTTCACATGCCACCAACTCCACATTCACAGGCAACTTCAGCGCCACAGCCGTTTTCAGATAGCCCTCAATGCAAAGGCTCTAGACGCAAATATTGGTGTGAGAGCTAATTCAATCAAGGAAACACTGCATGTTGGTGAAGGGCATATTGAAGAAGGATCAGCCGAGTGGTTCTTGTGGGAGAACAACTCCATTTGGCTCACTAACTTCACACACCATCAGGCTTCCAAGCAGCTCTCAAGGAAACTCAGTTTTCACACTCTATGCTTAGTGCCCTTTGAGTGCATTATCTAGGAATGAACCTGGTAGAGCATCCCACACAAACGAATGCTCCACATGCGGGTTTCACATGCCACCAACTCCACATTCACAGGCAACTTCAGCGCCACAGCCGTTTTCAGATAGCCCTCAATGCAAAGGCTCTAGAAGCAAATATTGGTGTGAGAGCTAATTCAATCAAGGAAACACTGCATGTTGGTGAAGGGCATATTGAAGAAGGATCAGCTGAGTGGTTCTTGTGGGAGAACAACTCCATTTGGCTCACTAACTTCACACACCATCAGGCTTCCAAGCAGCTCTCAAGGAAACTCAGTTTTCACACTCTATGCTTAGTGCCCTTTGAGTGCATTATCTAGGAATGAACCTGGTAGAGCATCCCACACAAACGAATGCTCCACATGCGGGTTTCACATGCCACCAACTCCACATTCACAGGCAACTTCAGCGCCACAGCCGTTTTCAGATAGCCCTCAATGCAAAGGCTCTAGACACAAATATTGGTGTGAGAGCTAATTCAATCAAGGAAACACTGCATGTTGGTGAAGGGCATATTGAAGAAGGATCAGCCGAGTGGTTCTTGTGGGAGAACAACTCCATTTGGCTCACTAACTTCACACACCATCAGGCTTCCAAGCAGCTCTCAAGGAAACTCAGTTTTCACACTCTATGCTTAGTGCCCTTGAGTGCCTAGGACTGAAATGAAGCTGGTAGAGCATCCCACACAAACGAATGCTCCACATGCGGGTTTCACATGCCACCAACTCCACATTCACAGGCAACTTCAGCGCCACAGCCGTTTTCAGATAACCCTCAATGCAAAGGCTCTAGACGCAAATATTGTTGTGAGAGCTAATTCAATCAAGGAAACACTGCATGTTGGTGAAGGGCATATTGAAGAAGGATCAGCCGAGTGGTTCTTGTGGGAGAACAACTCCATTTGGCTCACTAACTTCACACACCATCAGGCTTCCAAGCAGCTCTCAAGGAAACTCAGTTTTCCACACTCTATGCTTAGTGCCCTTTGAGTGCCTAGGACTGAAATGAGGCTTGGTGAGCATACCACACAAACGAATGCTCCACATGCGGGTTTCACATGCCACCAACTCCACATTCACAGGCAACTTCAGCGCCACAGCCGTTTTCAGATAGCCCTCAATGCAAAGGCTCTAGATGCAAATATTGGTGTGAGAGCTAATTCAATCAAGGAAACACTGCATGTTGGTGAAGGGCATATTGAAGAAGGATCAGCCGAGTGGTTCTTGTGGGAGAACAACTCCATTTGGCTCACTAAATTCACACACCATCAGGCTTCCAAGCAGCTCTCAAAGAAACTCAGTTTTCACACTCTATGCTTAGTGCCCTTTGAGTGCATTATCTAGGAATGAACCTGGTAGAGCATCCCACACAAACGAATGCTCCACATGCGGGTTTCACATGCAACGAACTCCACATTCACAGGCAACTTCAGCGCCACAGCCGTTTTCAGATAGCCCTCAATGCAAAGGCACTAGACACAAATATTGGTGTGAGAGCTAATTCAATCAAGGAAACACTGCATGTTGGTGAAGGGCATATTGAAGAAGGATCAGCCGAGTGGTTCTTGTGGGAGAGCAACTCCATATGGCTCACTAACTTCACACACCATCAGGCTTCCAAGCAGCTCTCAAGGAAACTCAGTTTTCACACTCTATGCTTAGTGCCCTTTGAGTGCCTAGGACTGAAATGATGCTTGGTGAGCATCCCACACAAACGAATGCTCCACATGCGGGTTTCACATGCCACCAACTCCACATTCACAGGCAACTTCAGCGCCACAGCCGTTTTCAGATAGCCCTCAATGCAAAGGCTCTAGACGCAAATATTGGTGTGAGAGCTAATTCAATCAAGGAAACACTGCATGTTGGTGAAGGGCATATTGAAGAAGGATCAGCCGAGTGGTTCTTGTGGGAGAGCAACTCCATTTGGCTCACTAACTTCACACACCATCAGGCTTCCAAGCAGCTCTCAAGGAAACTCAGTTTTCACACTCTATGCTTAGTGCCCTTTGAGTGCATTATCTAGGAATGAACCTGGTAGAGCATCCCACACAAACGAATGCTCCACATGCGGGTTTCACATGCCACCAACTCCACATTCACAGGCAACTTCAGCGCCACAGCCGTTTTCAGATAACCCTCAATGCAAAGGCTCTAGACACAAATATTGGTGTGACAGCTAATTCAATCAAGGAAACACTGCATGTTGGTGAAGGGCATATTGAAGAAGGATCAGCCGAGTGGTTCTTGTGGGAGAACAACTCCATTTGGCTCACTAACTTCACACACCATCAGGCTTCCAAGCAGCTCTCAAGGAAACTCAGTTTTCCACACACTATGCTTAGTGCCCTTTGAGTGCCTAGGACTGAAATGAAGCTTGGTGAGCATACCACACAAACGAATGCTCCACATGCGGGTTTCACATGCCACGAACTCCACATTCACAGGCAACTTCAGCGCCACAGCCATTTTCAGATAGCCCTCAATGCAAAGGCTCTAGACGCAAATATTGGTGTGACAGCTAATTCAATCAAGGAAACACTGCATGTTGGTGAAGGGCATATTGAAGAAGAATCAGCCGAGTGGTTCTTGTGGAGAACAACTCCATTTGGCTCACTAACTTCACACACCATCAGGCTTCCAAGCAGCTCTCAAGGAAACTCAGTTTTCACACTCTATGCTTAGTGCCCTTTGAGTGCATTATCTAGGAATGAAGCTGGTAGATCATCCCACACAAACGAATGCTCCACATGCGGGTTTCACATGCACCAACTCCACATTCACAGGCAACTTCAGCGCCACAGCCGTTTTCAGATAGCCCTCAATGCAAAGGCTCTAGACGCAAATATTGGTGTGAGAGCTAATTCAATCAAGGAAACACTGCATGTTGGTGAAGGGCATATTGAAGAAGGATCAGCCGAGTGGTTCTTGTGGGAGAACAACTCCATTTGGCTCACTAACTTCACACACCATCAGGCTTCCAAGCAGCTCTCAAGGAAACTCAGTTTTCACACTCTATGCTTAGTGCCCTTTGAGTGCATTATCTAGGAATGAACCTGGTAGAGCATCCCACACAAACGAATGCTCCACATGCGGGTTTCACATGCCACCAACTCCACATTCACAGGCAACTTCAGCGCCACAGCCGTTTTCAGATAGCCCTCAATGCAAAGGCTCTAGAAGCAAATATTGGTGTGAGAGCTAATTCAATCAAGGAAACACTGCATGTTGGTGAAGGGCATATTGAAGAAGGATCAGCTGAGTGGTTCTTGTGGGAGAACAACTCCATTTGGCTCACTAACTTCACACACCATCAGGCTTCCAAGCAGCTCTCAAGGAAACTCAGGTTTTCACACTCTATGCTTAGTGCCCTTTGAGTGCATTATCTAGGAATGAACCTGGTAGAGCATCCCACACAAACGAATGCTCCACATGCGGGTTTCACATGCCACCAACTCCACATTCACAGGCAACTTCAGCGCCACAGCCGTTTTCAGATAGCCCTCAATGCAAAGGCTCTAGACACAAATATTGGTGTGAGAGCTAATTCAATCAAGGAAACACTGCATGTTGGTGAAGGGCATATTGAAGAAGGATCAGCCGAGTGGTTCTTGTGGGAGAACAACTCCATTTGGCTCACTAACTTCACACACCATCAGGCTTCCAAGCAGCTCTCAAGGAAACTCAGTTTTCACACTCTATGCTTAGTGCCCTTGAGTGCCTAGGACTGAAATGAAGCTGGTAGAGCATCCCACACAAACGAATGCTCCACATGCGGGTTTCACATGCCACCAACTCCACATTCACAGGCAACTTCAGCGCCACAGCCGTTTTCAGATAACCCTCAATGCAAAGGCTCTAGACGCAAATATTGTTGTGAGAGCTAATTCAATCAAGGAAACACTGCATGTTGGTGAAGGGCATATTGAAGAAGGATCAGCCGAGTGGTTCTTGTGGGAGAACAACTCCATTTGGCTCACTAACTTCACACACCATCAGGCTTCCAAGCAGCTCTCAAGGAAACTCAGTTTTCCACACTCTATGCTTAGTGCCCTTTGAGTGCCTAGGACTGAAATGAGGCTTGGTGAGCATACCACACAAACGAATGCTCCACATGCGGGTTTCACATGCCACCAACTCCACATTCACAGGCAACTTCAGCGCCACAGCCGTTTTCAGATAGCCCTCAATGCAAAGGCTCTAGACGCAAATATTGGTGTGAGAGCTAATTCAATCAAGGAAACACTGCATGTTGGTGAAGGGCATATTGAAGAAGGATCAGCCGAGTGGTTCTTGTGGGAGAACAACTCCATTTGGCTCACTAAATTCACACACCATCAGGCTTCCAAGCAGCTCTCAAAGAAACTCAGTTTTCACACTCTATGCTTAGTGCCCTTTGAGTGCATTATCTAGGAATGAACCTGGTAGAGCATCCCACACAAACGAATGCTCCACATGCGGGTTTCACATGCAACGAACTCCACATTCACAGGCAACTTCAGCGCCACAGCCGTTTTCAGATAGCCCTCAATGCAAAGGCTCCAGAAGCAAATATTGGTGTGAGAGCTAATTCAATCAAGGAAACACTGCATGTTGGTGAAGAGCATATTGAAGAAGGATCAGCTGAGTGGTTCTTCTGGGAGAACAACTCCATTTGGCTCACTAACTTCACACACCATCAGGCTTCCAAGCAGCTCTCAAGGAAACTCAGTTTTCACACTCTATGCTTAGTGCCCTTTGAGTGCCTAGGACTGAAATGAAGCTTGGTGAGCATCCCACACAAACGAATGCTCCACATGCGGGTTTCACATGCCACCAACTCCACATTCACAGGCAACTTCAGCGCCACAGCCATTTGCAGATAGCCCTCAATGCAAAGGCTCTACACGCAAATATTGGTGTGAGAGCTAATTCAATCAAGGAAACATTGTATGTTGGTGAAGGGCATATTGAAGAAGGATCAGCCAAGTGGTTCTTGTGGGAGAACAACTCTATTTGGCTCACTAACTTCACACACCATCAGGCTTCCAAGCAGCTCTCAAGGAAACTCAGTTTTCACACTCTATGCTTAGTGCCTTTTGAGTGCCTAGGACTGAAATGAAGCTTGGTGAGCATCCCACACAAACGAATGCTCCACATGCGGGTTTCACATGCCACCAACTCCACATTCACAGGCAACTTCAGCGCCACAGCTGTTTTCAGATAGCCCTCAATGCAAAGGCTCTAGACGCAAATATTGGTGTGAGAGCTAATCCAATCAAGGAAACACTGCATGTTGGTGAAGGGCATATTGAAGAAGGATCAGCCGAGTGGTTCTTGTGGGAGAACAACTCCATTTGGCTCACTAACTTCACACACCATCAGGCTTCCAAGCAGCTCTCAAGGAAACTCAGTTTTCACACTCTATGCTTAGTGCCCTTTGAGTGCCTAGGACTGAAATGATGCTTGGTGAGCATCCCACACAAACGAATGCTCCACATGCGGGTTTCACATGCCACCAACTCCACATTCACAGGCAACTTCAGCGCCACAGCCGTTTTCAGATAGCCCTCAATGCAAAGGCTCTAGACGCAAATATTGGTGTGAGAGCTAATTCAATCAAGGAAACACTGCATGTTGGTGAAGGGCATATTGAAGAAGGATCAGCCGAGTGGTTCTTGTGGGAGAGCAACTCCATTTGGCTCACTAACTTCACACACCATCAGGCTTCCAAGCAGCTCTCAAGGAAACTCAGTTTTCACACTCTATGCTTAGTGCCCTTTGAGTGCATTATCTAGGAATGAACCTGGTAGAGCATCCCACACAAACGAATGCTCCACATGCGGGTTTCACATGCCACCAACTCCACATTCACAGGCAACTTCAGCGCCACAGCCGTTTTCAGATAACCCTCAATGCAAAGGCTCTAGACGCAAATATTGGTGTGACAGCTAATTCAATCAAGGAAACACTGCATGTTGGTGAAGGGCATATTGAAGAAGGATCAGCCGAGTGGTTCTTGTGGGAGAACAACTCCATTTGGCTCACTAACTTCACACACCATCAGGCTTCCAAGCAGCTCTCAAGGAAACTCAGTTTTCCACACACTATGCTTAGTGCCCTTTGAGTGCCTAGGACTGAAATGAAGCTTGGTGAGCATACCACACAAACGAATGCTCCACATGCAGGTTTCACATGCCACCAACTCCACATTCACAGGCAACTTCAGCGCCACAGCCATTTTCAGATAGCCCTCAATGCAAAGGCTCTAGACGCAAATATTGGTGTGAGAGCTAATTCAATCAAGGAAACACTGCATGTTGCTGAAGGGCATATTGAAGAAGGATCAGCCGAGTGGTTCTTGTGGGAGAACAACTCCATTTGGCTCACTAACTTCACACACCATCAGGCTTCCAAGCAGCTCTCAAGGAAACTCAGTTTTCACAGTCTATGCTTAGTGCCCTTTCACTGCATTATCTAGGAACGAACCTGGTAGAGCATCCCACACAAACGAATGCTCCACATTCGGGTTTCACATGCCACCAACTCCACATTCTCAGGCAACTTCAGCGCCACAGCCGTTTTCAGATAGCCCTCAATGCAAAGGCTCTAGACGCAAATATTGGTGTGACAGCTAATTCAATCAAGGAAACACTGCATGTTGGTGAAGGGCATATTGAAGAAGGATCAGCCGAGTGGTTCTTGTGGGAGAACAACTCCATTTGGCTCACTAACTTCACACACCATCAGGCTTCCAAGCAGCTCTCAAGGAAACTCAGTTTTCACACTCTATGCTTAGTGTCCTTTGAGTGCATTATCTAGGAATGAACCTGGTAGAGCATCCCACACAAACGAATGCTCCACATGCGGGTTTCACATGCCACCAACTCCACATTCACAGGCAACTTCAGCGCCACAGCCGTTTTCAGATAGCCCTCAATGCAAAGGCACTAGACACAAATATTGGTGTGAGAGCTAATTCAATCAAGGAAACACTGCATGTTGGTGAAGGGCATATTGAAGAAGGATCAGCCGAGTGGTTCTTGTGGGAGAGCAACTCCATATGGCTCACTAACTTCACACACCATCAGGCTTCCAAGCAGCTCTCAAGGAAACTCAGTTTTCACACTCTATGCTTAGTGCCCTTTGAGTGCCTAGGACTGAAATGATGCTTGGTGAGCATCCCACACAAACGAATGCTCCACATGCGGGTTTCACATGCCACCAACTCCACATTCACAGGCAACTTCAGCGCCACAGCCGTTTTCAGATAGCCCTCAATGCAAAGGCTCTAGACGCAAATATTGGTGTGAGAGCTAATTCAATCAAGGAAACACTGCATGTTGGTGAAGGGCATATTGAAGAAGGATCAGCCGAGTGGTTCTTGTGGGAGAACAACTCCATTTGGCTCACTAACTTCACACACCATCAGGCTTCCAAGCAGCTCTCAAGGAAACTCAGTTTTCACACTCTATGCTTAGTGCCCTTTGAGTGCATTATCTAGGAATGAACCTGGTAGAGCATCCCACACAAACGAATGCTCCACATGCGGGTTTCACATGCCACCAACTCCACATTCACAGGCAACTTCAGCGCCACAGCCGTTTTCAGATAACCCTCAATGCAAAGGCTCTAGACACAAATCTTGGTGTGAGAGCTAATTCAATCAAGGAAACACTGCATGTTGGTGAAGGGCATATTGAAGAAGGATCAGCCGAGTGGTTCTTGTGGGAGAACAACTCCATTTGGCTCACTAACTTCACACACCATCAGGCTTCCAAGCAGCTCTCAAGGAAACTCAGTTTTCCACACACTATGCTTAGTGCCCTTTGAGTGCCTAGGACTGAAATGAAGCTTGGTGAGCATACCACACAAACGAATGCTCCACATGCGGGTTTCACATGCCACGAACTCCACATTCACAGGCAACTTCAGCGCCACAGCCATTTTCAGATAGCCCTCAATGCAAAGGCTCTAGACGCAAATATTGGTGTGACAGCTAATTCAATCAAGGAAACACTGCATGTTGGTGAAGGGCATATTGAAGAAGAATCAGCCGAGTGGTTCTTGTGGGAGAACAACTCCATTTGGCTCACTAACTTCACACACCATCAGGCTTCCAAGCAGCTCTCAAGGAAACTCAGTTTTCACACTCTATGCTTAGTGCCCTTTGAGTGCATTATCTAGGAATGAAGCTGGTAGATCATCCCACACAAACGAATGCTCCACATGCGGGTTTCACATGCCACCAACTCCACATTCACAGGCAACTTCAGCGCCACAGCCGTTTTCAGATAGCCCTCAATGCAAAGGCTCTAGACGCAAATATTGGTGTGAGAGCTAATTCAATCAAGGAAACACTGCATGTTGGTGAAGGGCATATTGAAGAAGGATCAGCCGAGTGGTTCTTGTGGGAGAACAACTCCATTTGGCTCACTAACTTCACACACCATCAGGCTTCCAAGCAGCTCTCAAGGAAACTCAGTTTTCACACTCTATGCTTAGTGCCCTTTGAGTGCATTATCTAGGAATGAACCTGGTAGAGCATCCCACACAAACGAATGCTCCACATGCGGGTTTCACATGCCACCAACTCCACATTCACAGGCAACTTCAGCGCCACAGCCGTTTTCAGATAGCCCTCAATGCAAAGGCTCTAGAAGCAAATATTGGTGTGAGAGCTAATTCAATCAAGGAAACACTGCATGTTGGTGAAGGGCATATTGAAGAAGGATCAGCTGAGTGGTTCTTGTGGGAGAACAACTCCATTTGGCTCACTAACTTCACACACCATCAGGCTTCCAAGCAGCTCTCAAGGAAACTCAGTTTTCACACTCTATGCTTAGTGCCCTTTGAGTGCATTATCTAGGAATGAACCTGGTAGAGCATCCCACACAAACGAATGCTCCACATGCGGGTTTCACATGCCACCAACTCCACATTCACAGGCAACTTCAGCGCCACAGCCGTTTTCAGATAGCCCTCAATGCAAAGGCTCTAGACACAAATATTGGTGTGAGAGCTAATTCAATCAAGGAAACACTGCATGTTGGTGAAGGGCATATTGAAGAAGGATCAGCCGAGTGGTTCTTGTGGGAGAACAACTCCATTTGGCTCACTAACTTCACACACCATCAGGCTTCCAAGCAGCTCTCAAGGAAACTCAGTTTTCACACTCTATGCTTAGTGCCCTTGAGTGCCTAGGACTGAAATGAAGCTGGTAGAGCATCCCACACAAACGAATGCTCCACATGCGGGTTTCACATGCCACCAACTCCACATTCACAGGCAACTTCAGCGCCACAGCCGTTTTCAGATAACCCTCAATGCAAAGGCTCTAGACGCAAATATTGGTGTGACAGCTAATTCAATCAAGGAAACACTGCATGTTGGTGAAGGGCATATTGAAGAAGGATCAGCCGAGTGGTTCTTGTGGGAGAACAACTCCATTTGGCTCACTAACTTCACACACCATCAGGCTTCCAAGCAGCTCTCAAGGAAACTCAGTTTTCCACACTCTATGCTTAGTGCCCTTTGAGTGCCTAGGACTGAAATGAGGCTTGGTGAGCATACCACACAAACGAATGCTCCACATGCGGGTTTCACATGCCACCAACTCCACATTCACAGGCAACTTCAGCGCCACAGCCGTTTTCAGATAGCCCTCAATGCAAAGGCTCTAGACGCAAATATTGGTGTGAGAGCTAATTCAATCAAGGAAACACTGCATGTTGGTGAAGGGCATATTGAAGAAGGATCAGCCGAGTGGTTCTTGTGGGAGAACAACTCCATTTGGCTCACTAAATTCACACACCATCAGGCTTCCAAGCAGCTCTCAAAGAAACTCAGTTTTCACACTCTATGCTTAGTGCCCTTTGAGTGCATTATCTAGGAATGAACCTGGTAGAGCATCCCACACAAACGAATGCTCCACATGCGGGTTTCACATGCAACGAACTCCACATTCACAGGCAACTTCAGCGCCACAGCCGTTTTCAGATAGCCCTCAATGCAAAGGCTCCAGAAGCAAATATTGGTGTGAGAGCTAATTCAATCAAGGAAACACTGCATGTTGGTGAAGAGCATATTGAAGAAGGATCAGCTGAGTGGTTCTTCTGGGAGAACAACTCCATTTGGCTCACTAACTTCACACACCATCAGGCTTCCAAGCAGCTCTCAAGGAAACTCAGTTTTCACACTCTATGCTTAGTGCCCTTTGAGTGCCTAGGACTGAAATGAAGCTTGGTGAGCATCCCACACAAACGAATGCTCCACATGCGGGTTTCACATGCCACCAACTCCACATTCACAGGCAACTTCAGCGCCACAGCCATTTTCAGATAGCCCTCAATGCAAAGGCTCTACACGCAAATATTGGTGTGAGAGCTAATTCAATCAAGGAAACATTGTATGTTGGTGAAGGGCATATTGAAGAAGGATCAGCCAAGTGGTTCTTGTGGGAGAACAACTCTATTTGGCTCACTAACTTCACACACCATCAGGCTTCCAAGCAGCTCTCAAGGAAACTCAGTTTTCACACTCTATGCTTAGTGCCCTTTGAGTGCATTATCTAGGAATGAACCTGGTAGAGCATCCCACACAAACGAATGCTCCACATGCGGGTTTCACATGCCACCAACTCCACATTCACAGGCAACTTCAGCGCCACAGCTGTTTTCAGATAGCCCTCAATGCAAAGGCTCTAGACGCAAATATTGGTGTGAGAGCTAATCCAATCAAGGAAACACTGCATGTTGGTGAAGGGCATATTGAAGAAGGATCAGCCGAGTGGTTCTTGTGGGAGAACAACTCCATTTGGCTCACTAACTTCACACACCATCAGGCTTCCAAGCAGCTCTCAAGGAAACTCAGTTTTCACACTCTATGCTTAGTGCCCTTTGAGTGCATTATCTAGGAACGAACCTGGTAGAGCATCCCACACAAACGAATGCTCCACATTCGGGTTTCACATGCCACCAACTGCACATTCTCAGGCAACTTCAGCGCCACAGCCGTTTTCTGATAGCCCTCAATGCAAAGGCTCTAGACACAAATATTGGTGTGAGAGCTAATTCAATCAAGGAAACACTGCATGTTGGTGAAGGGCATATTGAAGAAGGATCAGCCGAGTGGTTCTTGTGGGAGAACAACTCCATTTGGCTCACTAACTTCACACACCATCAGGCTTCCAAGCAGCTCTCAAGGAAACTCAGTTTTCACACTCTATGCTTAGTGCCCTTTGAGTGCATTATCTAGAAATGAAGCTTGGTGAGCATCCCACACAAACGAATGCTCCACATGCGGGTTTCACATGCCACCAACTCCACATTCACAGGCAACTTCAGCACCACAGCCGTTTTCAGATAGCCCTCAATGCAAAGGCTCTAGACACAAATATTGGTGTGAGAGCTAATTCAATCAAGGAAACACTTCATGTTGGTGAAGGGCATATTGAAGAAGGATCAGCCGAGTGGTTCTTGTGGGAGAACAACTCCATTTGGCTCACTAACTTCACACACCATCAGGCTTCCAAGCAGCTCTCAAGGAAACTCAGTTTTCACACTCTATGCTTAGTGCCCTTTGAGTGCATTATCTAGGAATGAACCTGGTAGAGCATGCCACACAAACGAATGCTCCACATGCGGGTTTCACATGCCACCAACTCCACATTCACAGGCAACTTCAGCGCCACAGCCGTTTTCAGATAGCCCTCAATGCAAAGGCTCTAGACGCAAATATTGGTGTGAGAGCTAATTCAATCAAGGAAACACTGCATGTTGGTGAAGGGCATATTGAAGAAGGATCAGCCGAGTGGTTCTTGTGGGAGAACAACTCCATTTGGCTCACTAACTTCACACACCATCAGGCTTCCAAGCAGCTCTCAAGGAAACTCAGTTTTCACACTCTATGCTTAGTGCCCTTTGAGTGTCTAGGACTGAAATGAAGCTTGGTGAGCATCCCACACAAACGAATGCTCCACATGCGGGTTTCACATGCCACCAACTCCACATTCACAGGCAACTTCAGCGCCACAGCCGTTTTCAGATAGCCCTCAATGCAAATTCTCTAGACACAAATATTGGTGTGAGAGCTAATTCAATCAAGGAAACACTGCATGTTGGTGAAGGGCATATTGAAGAAGGATCAGCCGAGTGGTTCTTGTGGGAGAACAACTCCATTTGGCTCACTAAAATCACACACCATCAGGCTTCCAAGCAGCTCTCCAGGAAACTCAGTTTTCAGACTCTATGATTAGTGCCCTTTGAGTTCCTAGGACTGAAATGAACCTGGTAGAGCATCCCACACAAACGAATGCTCCACATGCGGGTTTCACATGCCACCAACTCCACATTCACAGGCAACTTCAGCGCCACAGCCGTTTTCAGATAGCCCTCAATGCAAAGGCTCTAGACGCAAATATTGGTGTGAGAGCTAATTCAATCAAGGAAACACTGCATGTTGGTGAAGGGCATATTGAAGAAGGATCAGCCGAGTGGTTCTTGTGGGAGAACAACTCTATTTGGCTCACTAACTTCACACACCATCAGGCTTCCAAGCAGCTCTCAAGGAAACTAAGTTTTCACATTCTATGCTTAGTGCCCTTTCACTGCATTATCTAGGAATGAACCTGGTAGAGCATCCCACACAAACGAATGCTCCACATGCGGGTTTCACATGCCACCAACTGCACATTCTCAGGCAACTTCAGCGCCACAGCCGTTTTCAGATAGCCCTCAATGCAAAGGCTCTAGACGCAAATATTGGTGTGACAGCTAATTCAATCAAGGAAACACTGCATGTTGGTGAAGGGCATATTGAAGAAGCATCAGCCGAGTGGTTCTTGTGGGAGAACAACTCCATTTGGCTCACTAACTTCACACACCATCAGGCTTCCAAGCAGCTCTCAAGGAAACTCAGTTTTCACACTCTATGCTTAGTGCCCTTTGAGTGCATTATCTAGGAATGAACCTGGTAGAGCATCCCACACAAACGAATGCTCCACATGCGGGTTTCACATGCCACCAACTCCACATTCTCAGGCAACTTCAGCGCCACAGCCGTTTTCAGATAGCCCTCAATGCAAAGGCTCTAGATGCAAATATTTGTGTGAGAGCTAATTCAATCAAGGAAACACTGCATGTTGGTGAAGGGCATATTGAAGAAGGATCAGCCGAGTGGTTCTTGTGGGAGAACAACTCCATTTGGCTCACTAACTTCACACACCATCAGGCTTCCAAGCAGCTCTCAAGGAAACTCAGTTTTCACACTCTATGCTTAATGCCCTTTGAGTGTCTAGGACTGAAATGATGCTTGGTGAGCATCCCACACAAACGAATGCTCCACATGCGGGTTTCACATGCCACCAACTCCACATTGACAGGCAACTTCAGCGCCACAGCCGTTTTCAGATAGCCCTCAATGCAAAGGCTCTAGACGCAAATATTGGTGTGAGAGCTAATTCAATCAAGGAAACACTGCATGTTGGTGAAGGGCATATTGAAGAAGGATCAGCCGAGTGGTTCTTGTGGGAGAGCAACTCCATTTGGCTCACTAACTTCACACACCATCAGGCTTCCAAGCAGCTCTCAAGGAAACTCAGTTTTCACACTCTATGCTTAGTGCCCTTTGAGTGCCTAGGACTGAAATGAAGCTTGGTGAGCATCCCACACAAACGAATGCTCCACATGCGGGTTTCACATGCCACCAACTCCACATTCACAGGCAACTTCAGCGCCACAGCCATTTTCAGATAGCCCTCAATGCAAAGGCTCTAGACGCAAATATTGGTGTGAGAGCTAATTCAATCAAGGAAACACTGCATCTTGCTGAAGGGCATATTGAAGAAGGATCAGCCGAGTGGTTCTTGTGGGAGAACAACTCCATTTGGCTCACTAACTTCACACACCATCAGGCTTCCAAGCAGCTCTCAAGGAAACTCAGTTTTCCACACTCTATGCTTAGTGCCCTTTGAGTGCCTAGGACTGAAATGAAGCTTGGTGAGCATACCACACAAACGAATGCTCCACATGCGGGTTTCACATGCCACGAACTCCACATTCACAGGCAACTTCAGCGCCACAGCCATTTTCAGATAGCCCTCAATGCAAAGGCTCTAGACGCAAATATTGGTGTGACAGCTAATTCAATCAAGGAAACACTGCATGTTGGTGAAGGGCATATTGAAGAAGGATCAGCCGAGTGGTTCTTGTGGGAGAACAACTCCATTTGGCTCACTAACTTCACACACCATCAGGCTTCCAAGCAGCTCTCAAGGAAACTCAGTTTTCACACTCTATGCTTAATGCCCTTTGAGTGCATTATCTAGGAATGAAGCTGGTAGATCATCCCACACAAACGAATGCTCCACATGCGGGTTTCACATGCCACCAACTCCACATTCACAGGTAACTTCAGCGCCACAGCCGTTTTCAGATAGCCCTCAATGCAAAGGCTCTAGACGCAAATATTGGTGTGAGAGCTAATTCAATCAAGGAAACACTGCATGTTGGTGAAGGGCATATTGAAGAAGGATCAGCCGAGTGGTTCTTGTGGGAGAACAACTCCATTTGGCTCAGTAACTTCACACACCATCAGGCTTCCAAGCAGCTCTCAAGGAAACTCAGTTTTCACACTCTATGCTTAGTGCCCTTTGAGTGCCTAGGACTGAAATGAGGCTTGGTGAGCATCCCACACAAACGAATGCTCCACATGCGGGTTTCACATGCCACCAACTCCACATTCACAGGCAACTTCAGCGCCACAGCCGTTTTCAGATAGCCCTCAATGCAAAGGCTCTAGACGCAAATATTGGTGTGAGAGCTAATTCAATCAAGGAAACACTGCATGTTGGTGAAGGGCATATTGAAGAAGGATCAGCCGAGTGGTTCTTGTGGGAGAACAACTCCATTTGGCTCACTAACTTCACACACCATCAGGCTTCCAAGCAGCTCTCAAAGAAACTCAGTTTTCACACTCTATGCTTAGTGCCCTTTGAGTGCATTATCTAGGAATGAACCTGGTAGAGCATGCCACACAAACGAATGCTCCACATGTGGGTTTCACATGCCACCAACTCCACATTCACAGGCAACTTCAGCGCCACAGCCGTTTTCAGATAGCCCTCAATGCAAAGGCTCTAGACGCAAATATTGGTGTGAGAGCTAATTCAATCAAGGAAACACTGCATGTTGGTGAAGGGCATATTGAAGAAGGATCAGCCGAGTGGTTCTTGTGGGAGAACAACTCCATTTGGCTCACTAACTTCACACACCATCAGGCTTCCAAGCAGCTCTCAAGGAAACTCAGTTTTCACACTCTATGCTTAGTGCCCTTTGAGTGCATTATCTAGGAATGAACCTGGTAGAGCATCCCACACAAACGAATGCTCCACATGCGGGTTTCACATGCCACCAACTCCACATTCACAGGCAACTTCAGCGCCACAGCCGTTTTCAGATAGCCCTCAATGCAAAGGCTCTAGACGCAAATATTGGTGTGAGAGCTAATTCAATCAAGGAAACACTGCATGTTGGTGAAGGGCATATTGAAGAAGGATCAGCCGAGTGGTTCTTGTGGGAGAACAACTCCATTTGGCTCACTAACTTCACACACCATCAGGCTTCCAAGCAGCTCTCAAGGAAACTCAGTTTTCACACTCTATGCTTAGTTCCCTTTGAGTGCCTAGGATTGAAATGAATCTTGGTGAGCATCCCACACAAACGAATGCTCCACATGCGGGTTCCACATGCCACCAACTGCACATTCTCAGGGAAATTCAGCGCCACAGCCATTTTCAGATAGCCCTCAATGCAAAGGCTCTAGACGCAAATATTGGTGTGAGAGCTAATTCAATCAAGGAAACACTGCATGTTGGTGAAGGGCATATTGAAGAAGGATCAGCCGAGTGGTTCTTGTGGGAGAACAACTCCATTTGGCTCACTAACTTCACACACCATCAGGCTTCCAAGCAGCTCTCAAGGAAACTCAGTTTTCACACTCTATGCTTAGTGCCCTTTGAGTGCATTATCTAGAAATGAAGCTTGGTGAGCATCCCACACAAACGAATGCTCCACATGCGGGTTTCACATGCCACCAACTCCACATTCACAGGAAACTTCAGCACCACAGCCGTTTTCAGATAGCCCTCAATGCAAAGGCTCTAGACGCAAATATTGGTGTAAGAGCTAATTCAATCAAGGAAACACTGCATGTTGGTGAAGGGCATATTGAAGAAGGATCAGCCGAGTGGTTCTTGTGGGAGAACAACTCCATTTGGCTCACTAACTTCACACACCATCAGGCTTCCAAGCAGCTCTCAAGGAAACTCAGTTTTCACACTCTATGCTTAGTGCCCTTTGAGTGCCTAGGACTGAAATGAAGCTTGGTGAGCATCCCAGAAAAACGAATGCTCCACATGCGGGTTTCACATGCCACCAACTCCACATTCACAGGCAACTTCAGCGCCACAGCCGTTTTCAGATAGCCCTCAATGCAAAGGCTCTAGACGCAAATATTGGTGTGAGAGCTAATTCAATCAAGGAAACACTGCATGTTGGTGAAGGGCATATTGAAGAAGGATCAGCCGAGTGGTTCTTGTGGGAGAACAACTCCATTTGGCTCACTAACTTCACACACCATCAGGCTTCCAAGCAGCTCTCAAGGAAACTCAGTTTTCACACTCTATGCTTAGTTCCCTTTGAGTGACTAGGATTGAAATGAATCTTGGTGAGCATCCCACACAAACCAATGCTCCACATGCGGGTTCCACATGCCACCAACTGCACATTCTCAGGGAAATTCAGCGCCACAGCCATTTTCAGATAGCCCTCAATGCAAAGGCTCTAGACGCAAATATTGGTGTGAGAGCTAATTCAATCAAGGAAACACTGCATGTTGGTGAAGGGCATATTGAAGAAGAATCAGGCAAGTGGTTCTTGTGGGACAACAACTCCATTTGGCTCACTAACTTCACACACCATCAGGCTTCCAAGCAGCTCTCAAGGAAACTCAGTTTTCACACTCTATGCTTAGTGCCCTTTGTGTGCCTAGGACTGAAATGAAACTTGGTGAGCATCCCACACAAACGCATGCTCCACATGCGGGTTTCACATGCCACCAACTCCACATTTTCACACAACTTCAGCGCCACAGCCGTTTTCAGAGAGCCCTCAATGCAAAGGCTCTAGACACAAATATTGGTGTGAGAGCTAATTCAATCAAGGAAACACTGCATGTTGGTGAAGGGCATATTGAAGAAGGATCAGCCGAGTGGTTCTTGTGGGAGAACAACTCCATTTGACTCACTAACTTCACACACCATCAGGCTTCCAAGCAGCTCTCAAGCAAACTCAGTTTTCACACTCTATGATTAGTGCCCTTTGAGTGCATTATCTAGGAATGAACCTGGTAGAGCATCCCACACAAACGAATGCTCCACATGCGGGTTTCACATGCCACCAACTCCACATTCTCAGGCAACTTCAGCGCCACAGCCGTTTTCAGATAGCCCTCAATGCAAAGGCTGTAGACGCAAATATTGCTGTGAGAGCTAATTCAATCAAGGAAACACTGCATGTTGGTGAAGGGCATATTGAAGAACGATCAACGAAGTGGTCCTTGTGCGAGAACAACTCCATTTGGCTCACTAACTTCACACACCATCAGGCTTCCAAGCAGCTCTCAAGGAAACTCAGTTTTCACACTCTATGCTTAGTGCCCTTTGTGTGCCTAGGACTGAAATGAAGCTTGTTTAGCATCCCACACAAACGAATGCTCCACATGCGGGTTTCACATGCCACCAACTCCAGATTTTCACACAACTTCTGCGCCACAGGTTTTTTTAGATAGCCCTCAATGCAAAGGCTCTAGACGCAAATATTGGTGTGAGAGCTAATTCAATCAAGGAAACACTGCATGTTGGTGAAGGGCATATTGAAGAAGGATCAGCCGAGTGGTTCTTGTGGAAGAACAACTCCATTTGGCTCACTAACTTCACACACCATCAGGCTTCCAAGCAGCTCTCAAGGAAACTCAGTTTTCACACTCTATGCTTAGTGCCCTTTGAGTGCATTATCTAGCAATGAACCTGGTAGAGCATCCCACACAAACGAATGCTCCACATGCGGGTTTCACATGCCACCAACTCCACATTCACAGGCAACTTCAGCGCCACAGCCATTTTCAGATAGCCCTCAATGCAAAGGCTCTAGACGCAAATATTGGTGTGAGAGCTAATTCAATCAAGGAAACACTGCATGTTGGTGAAGGGCATATTGAAGAACGATCAACCAAGTGGTCCTTGTGCGAGAACAACTCCATTTGGCTCACTAACTTCACACACCATCAGGCTTCCAAGCAGCTCTCAAGGAAACTCAGTTTTCACACTCTATGCTTAGTGCCCTTTGAGTGCATTATCTAGGAATGAATCTAGTAGAGCATCCCACACAAACGAATGCTCCACATGCGGGTTTCACATGCCACCAACTCCACATTCACAGGCAACTTCAGCGCCACAGTCGTTTTCAGATAGCCCTCAATGCAAAGGCTCTAGACGCAAATATTGGTGTGAGAGCTAATTCAATCAAGGAAACACTGCATGTTGGTGAAGGGCATATTGAAGAAGGATCAGCCGAGTGGTTCTTGTGGGAGAACAACTCCATTTGGCTCACTAACTTCATACACCATCAGGCTTCCAAGCAGCTCTCAAGGAAACTCAGTTTTCACACTCTATGCTTAGTGCCCTTTGAGTGCCTAGGACTGAAATGAAGCTTGATGAGCATCCCACACAAACGAATGCTCCACATGCGGGTTTCACATGCCACCAACTCCACATTCACAGGCAACTTCAGTTACACAGCCGCTTTCAGATAGCCCTCAATGCAAAGGCTCTAGACGCAAATATTGGTGTGAGAGCTAATTCAATCAAGGAAACACTGCATGTTGGTGAAGGGCATATTGAAGAAGGATCAGCCGAGTGGTTCTTGTGGGAGAACAACTCCATTTGGCTCACTAACTTCACACACCATCAGGCTTCCAAGCAGCTCTCAAGAAACTCAGTTTTCACACTCTATGCTTAGTGCCCTTTGAGTGCCTAGGACTGAAATGAAGCTTGGTGAGCATCCCACACAAACGAATGCTCCACATGCGGGTTTCACATGCCACCAACTCCACATTCACAGGCAACTTCAGCGCCACAGCCGTTTTCAGATAGCCCTCAATGCAAAGGCTCTAGACTCAAATATTGGTGTGAGAGCTAATTCAATCAAGGAAACACTGCATGTTGGTGAAGGGCATATTGAAGAAGGATCAGCCGAGTGGTTCTTGTGGGAGAACAACTCCATTTGGCTCACTAACTTCACACACCATCAGGCTTCCAAGCAGCTCTCAAGGAAACTCAGTTTTCACACTCTATGCTTAGTGCCCTTTGAGTGCATTATCTAGGAATGAACCTGGTAGAGCATCCCACACAAAAGAATGCTCCACATGCGGGTTTCACATGCCACCAACTCCACATTCACAGGCAACTTCAGCGCCACAGCCGTTTTCAGATAGCCCTCAATGCAAAGGCTCTAGACGCAAATATTGGTGTGAGAGCTAATTCAATCAAGGAAACACTGCATGTTGGTGAAGGGCATATTGAAGAAGGATCAGCCGAGTGGTTCTTATGGGAGAACAACTCCATTTGGCTCACTAACTTCACACACCATCAGGCTTCCAAGCAGCTCTCAAGGAAACTCAGTTTTCACACTCTATGCTTAGTGCCCTTTGAGTGCATTATCTAGGAATGAACCTGGTAGAGCATCCCACACAAACGAATGCTCCACATGCGGGTTTCGCATGCCACCAACTCCACATTCACAGGCAACTTCAGCGCCACAGCCGTTTTCAGATAGCCCTCAATGCAAAGGCTCTAGACGCAAATATTGGTGTGAGAGCTAATTCAATCAAGGAAACACTGCATGTTGGTGAAGGGCATATTGAAGAAGGATCAGCCGAGTGGTTCTTGTGGGAGAACAACTCCATTTGGCTCACTAACTTCACACACCATCAGGCTTCCAAGCAGCTCTCAAGGAAACTCAGTTTTCACACTCTAGGCTTAATGCCCTTTGAGTGCATTATCTAGGAATGAACCTGGTAGAGCATCACACACAAACGAATGCTTCACATGCGGGTTTCACATGCCACCAACTCCACATTCACAGGCAACTTCAGCGCCACAGCCGTTTGCAGATGGCCCTCAAAGCAAAGGCTCTAGACGCAAATATTGTTGTGAGAGCTAATTCAATCAAGGAAACACTGCATGTTGGTGAAGGGCATATTGAAGAACGATCAACCAAGTGGTCCTTGTGCGAGAACAACTCCATTTGGCTCACTAACTTCACACACCATCAGGCTTCCAAGCAGCTCTCAAGGAAACTCAGTTTTCACACTCTATGCTTAGTGCCCTTTGAGTGCATTATCTAGGAATGAATCTGGTAGAGCATCCCACACAAACGAATGCTCCACATGCGGGTTTCACATGCCACCAACTCCACATTCTCAGGCAACTTCAGCGCCATAGCCATTTTCAGATAGCCCTCAATGCAAAGCCTCTAGATGTAAATATTGGTGTGAGAGCTAATTCAATCAAGGAAACACTGCATGTTGGTGAAGGGCATATTGAAGAAGGATCAGCCGAGTGGTTCTTGTGGGAGAACAACTCAATTTGGCTCACTAACTTCACACACCATCAGGCTTCCAAGCAGCTCTCAAGGAAACTCAGTTTTCACACTCTATGCTTAGTGCCCTTTGAGTGCCTGGGACTGAAATGAAGCTTGGTGAGCATCTCACACAAACGAATGCTCCACATGCGGGTTCCACATGCCACCAACTTCACATTCTCAGGCAACTTCAGCGCCATTTCCATTTTCAGATAGCCCTCAATGCAAAGGCTCTAGACGCAAATATTGGTGTGAGAGCTAATTCAATCAAGGAAACACTGCATGTTGGTGAAGGGCATATTGAAGAAGGATCAGCCGAGTGGTTCTTGTGGGAGAACAACTCCATTTGGCTCACTAACTTCACACACCATCAGGCTTCCAAGCAGCTCTCAAGGAAACTCAGTTTTCACACTCTATGCTTAGTGCCCTTTGTGTGCCTAGGACTGAAATGAAACTTGGTGAGCATCCCACACAAACGAATGCTCCACATGCGGGTTTCACATGCCACCAACTCCACATTTTCACAGGCAACTTCAGCGCCACAGCCGTTTTCAGATAGCCCTCAATGCAAAGGCTCTAGACGCAAATATTGGTGTGAGAGCTAATTCAATCAAGGAAACACTGCATGTTGGTGAAGGGCATATTGAAGAAGGATCAGCCGAGTGGTTCTTGTGGGAGAACAACTCCATTTGGCTCACTAACTTCACACACCATCAGGCTTCCAAGCAGCTCTCAAGGAAACTCAGTTTTCACACTCTATGCTTAGTGCCCTTTGAGTGCATTATCTAGGAATGAACCTGGTAGAGCATCCCACACAAACGAATGCTCCACATGCGGGTTTCACATGCCACCAACTCCACATTCACAGGCAACTTCAGCGCCACAGCCATTTTCAGATAGCCCTCAATGCAAAGGCTCTAGACGCAAATATTGGTGTGAGAGCTAATTCAATCAAGGAAACACTGCATGTTGGCGAAGGGCATATTGAAGAAGGATCAGCCGAGTGGTTCTTGTGGGAGAACAACTCCATTTGGCTCACTAACTTCACACACCATCAGGCACCAAACAGCTCTCAAGGAAACTCAGTTTTCACACTCTATGCTTAGTGCCCTTTGTGTGCCTAGGACTGAAATGAAGCTTGGTGAGCATCCCACACAAACCAATGCTCCACATGCGGGTTTCACATGCCACCAACTCCACATTCACAGGCAACTTCAGCGCCACAGCCATTTTCAGATAGCCCTCAGTGCAAAGCCTCTAGATGTAAATATTGGTGTGAGAGCTAATTCAATCAAGGAAACACTGCATGTTGGTGAAGGGCATATTGAAGAAGAATCAGCCTAGTAGTTCTTGTGGGAGAACAACTCCATTTGGCTCACTAACTTCACACACCATCAGGCTTCCAAGCAGCTCTCAAGGAAACTCAGTTTTCACACTCTATGCTTAGTGCCCTTTGAGTGCCTGGGACTGAAATGAAGCTTGGTGAGCATCTCACACAAACGAATGCTCCACATGCGGGTTTCACATGCCACCAACTCCACATTCACAGGCAACTTCAGCGCCATAGCCATTTTCAGATAACCCTCAATGCA
The DNA here is from genome assembly GCF_030435755.1 of Ochotona princeps. Classification (NCBI taxonomy): domain Eukaryota; kingdom Metazoa; phylum Chordata; class Mammalia; order Lagomorpha; family Ochotonidae; genus Ochotona; species Ochotona princeps. Next base: position 78,189 of record NW_026698521.1, read on the forward strand.
AAGGCTCTAGACGCAAATATTGGTGTGAGAGCTAATTCAATCAAGGAAACACTGCATGTTGGTGAAGGGCATATTGAAGAAGGATCAGCCGAGTGGTTCTTGTGGGAGAACAACTCCATTTGGCTCACTAACTTCACACACCATCAGGCTTCCAAGCAGCTCTCAAGGAAACTCAGTTTTCACACTCTATGCTTAGTGCCCTTTGAGTGCATTATCTAGGAATGAACCTGGTAGAGAATCCCACACAAACCAATGCTCCACATGCGGGTTTCACATGCCACCAACTCCACATTCTCAGGCAACTTCAGCGCCACAGCCGTTTTCAGATAGCCCTCAATGCAAAGGCTCTAGACGCAAATATTGGTGTGAGAGCTAATTCAATCAAGGAAACACTGCATGTTGGTGAAGGGCATATTGAAGAAGGATCAGCCGAGTGGTTCTTGTGGGAGAACAACTCCATTTGGCTCACTAACTTCACACACCATCAGGCTTCCAAGCAGCTCTCAAGGAAACTCAGTTTTCACACTCTATGTTTAGTGCCCTTTGAGTGCATTATCTAGGAATGAACCTGGTAGAGCATCCCACACAAACGAATGCTCCACATGCGGGTTTCACATGCCACCAACTCCACATTCACAGGCAACTTCAGCGCCACAGCCGTTTTCAGATAGCCCTCAATGCAAAGGCTCTAGACGCAAATATTGGTGTGAGAGCTAATTCAATCAAGGAAACACTGCATGTTGGTGAAGGGCATATTGAAGAAGGATCAGCCGAGTGGTTCTTGTGGGAGAACAACTCCATTTGGCTCACTAACTTCACACACCATCAGGCTTCCAAGCAGCTCTCAAGGAAACTCAGTTTTCACACTCTATGCTTAGTGCCCTTTGAGTGCATTATCTAGGAATGAACCTGGTAGAGCATCCCACACAAACGCATGCTCCACATGCGGGTTTCACATGCCACCAACTCCACATTCACAGGCAACTTCAGCGCCACAGCCGTTTTCAGAGAGCCCTCAATGCAAAGGCTCTAGACGCAAATATTGGTGTGAGAGCTAATTCAATCAAGGAAACACTGCATGTTGGTGAAGGGCATATTGAAGAAGGATCAGCCGAGTGGTTCTTGTGGGAGAACAACTCCATTTGGCTCACTAACTTCACACACCATCAGGCACCAAACAGCTCTCAAGGAAACTCAGTTTTCACACTCTATGCTTAGTGCCCTTTGTGTGCCTAGGACTGAAATGAATCTTGGTGAGCATCCCACACAAACGCATGCTCCACATGCGGGTTTCACATGCCACCAACTCCACATTCACAGGCAACTTCAGCGCCACAGCCGTTTTCAGATAACCCTCAATGCAAAGGCTCTAGACGCAAATATTGGTGTGACAGCTAATTCAATCAAGGAAACACTGCATGTTGGTGAAGGGCATATTGAAGAAGGATCAGCCGAGTGGTTCTTGTGGGAGAACAACTCCATTTGGCTCACTAACTTCACACACCATCAGGCTTCCAAGCAGCTCTCAAGGAAACTCAGTTTTCACACTCTATGCTTAGTGCCCTTTGAGTGCCTAGGACTGAAATGATGCTTGGTGAGCATCCCACACAAACGAATGCTCCACATGCGGGTTTCACATGCCACCAACTCCACATTGACAGGCAACTTCAGCGCCACAGCCGTTTTCAGATAGCCCTCAATGCAAAGGCTCTAGACGCAAATATTGGTGTGAGAGCTAATTCAATCAAGGAAACACTGCATGTTGGTGAAGGGCATATTGAAGAAGGATCAGCCGAGTGGTTCTTGTGGGAGAGCAACTCCATTTGGCTCACTAACTTCACACACCATCAGGCTTCCAAGCAGCTCTCAAGGAAACTCAGTTTTCACACTCTATGCTTAGTGCCCTTTGAGTGCATTATCTAGGAATGAACCTGGTAGAGCATCCCACACATACGAATGCTCCACATGCGGGTTTCACATGCCACCAACTCCACATTCACAGGCAACTTCAGCGCCACAGCCGTTTTCAGATAGCCCTCAATGCAAAGCCTCTAGACGCAAATATTGGTGTGAGAGCTAATTCAATCAAGGAAACACTGCATGTTGGTGAAGGGCATATTGAAGAAGGATCAGCCGAGTGGTTCTTGTGGGAGAACAACTCCATTTGGCTCACTAACTTCACACACCATCAGGCTTCCAAGCAGCTCTCAAGGAAACTCAGTTTTCACACTCTATGCTTAGTGCCCTTTGAGTGCCTAGGACTGAAATGAAGCTTGGTGAGCATCCCACACAAACGAATGCTCCACATGCGGGTTTCACATGCCACCAACTCCACATTGACAGGCAACTTCAGCGCCACAGCCGTTTTCAGATAGCCCTCAATGCAAAGGCTCTAGACGCAAATATTGGTGTGAGAGCTAATTCAATCAAGGAAACACTGCATGTTGCTGAAGGGCATATTGAAGAAGGATCAGCCGAGTGGTTCTTGTGGGAGAACAACTCCATTTGGCTCACTAACTTCACACACCATCAGGCTTCCAAGCAGCTCTCAAGGAAACTCAGTTTTCACACTCTATGCTTAGTGCCCTTTGAGTGCCTAGGACTGAAATGAAGCTTGGTGAGCATCCCACACAAACGAATGCTCCACATGCGGGTTTCACATGCCACCAACTCCACATTCACAGGCAACTTCAGCGCCACAGCCATTTTCAGATAGCCCTCAATGCAAAGGCTCTAGACGCAAATATTGGTGTGAGAGCTAATTCAATCAAGGAAACACTGCATGTTGGTGAAGGGCATATTGAAGAAGGATCAGCCGAGTGGTTCTTGTGGGAGAACAACTCCATTTGGCTCACTAACTTCACACACCATCAGGCTTCCAAGCAGCTCTCAAGGAAACTCAGTTTTCACACTCTATGCTTAGTGCCCTTTGAGTGCATCATCTAGGAATGAACCTGGTAGAGCATCCCACACAAACGAATGCTCCACATGCGGGTTTCACATGCCACCAACTCCACATTCACAGGCAACTTCAGCGCCACAGCCGTTTTCAGATAGCCCTCAATGCAAAGGCTCTAGACGCAAATATTGGTGTGAGAGCTAATTCAATCAAGGAAACACTGCATGTTGGTGAAGGGCATATTGAAGAAGGATCAGCCGAGTGGTTCTTGTGGGAGAACAACTCCATTTGGCTCACTAACTTCACACACCATCAGGCTTCCAAGCAGCTCTCAAGGAAACTCAGTTTTCACACTCTATGCTTAGTGCCCTTGAGTGCCTAGGACTGAAATGAAGCTGGTAGAGCATCCCACACAAACGAATGCTCCACATGCGGGTTTCACATGCCACCAACTCCACATTCACAGGCAACTTCAGCGCCACAGCCGTTTTCAGATAGCCCTCAATGCAAAGGCTCTAGACGCAAATATTGGTGTGAGAGCTAATTCAATCAAGGAAACACTGCATGTTGGTGAAGGGCATATTGAAGAAGAATCAGCCTAGTAGTTCTTGTGGGAGAACAACTCCATTTGGCTCACTAACTTCACACACCATCAGGCTTCCAAGCAGCTCTCAAGGAAACTCAGTTTTCACACTCTATGCTTAGTGCCCTTTGAGTGCCTGGGACTGAAATGAAGCTTGGTGAGCATCTCACACAAACGAATGCTCCACATGCGGGTTCCACATGCCACCAACTCCACATTCTCAGGCAACTTCAGCGCCATAGCCATTTTCAGATAGCCCTCAATGCAAAGGCTCTAGACGCAAATATTGGTGTGAGAGCTAATTCAATCAAGGAAACACTGCATGTTGGTGAAGGGCATATTGAAGAAGGATCAGCCGAGTGGTTCTTGTGGGAGAACAACTCCATTTGGCTCACTAACTTCACACACCATCAGGCTTCCAAGCAGCTCTCAAGGAAACTCAGTTTTCACACTCTATGCTTAGTGCCCTTTGTGTGCCTAGGACAGAAATGAAACTTGGTGAGCATCCCACACAAACGAATGCTCCACATGCGGGTTTCACATGCCACCAACTCCACATTTTCACACAACTTCAGCGCCACAGCCGTTTTCAGATAGCCCTCAAAGCAAAGGCTCTAGACGCAAATATTGGTGTGAGAGCTAATTCAATCAAGGAAACACTGCATGTTGGTGAAGGGCATATTGAAGAAGGATCAGCCGAGTGGTTCTTGTGGGAGAACAACTCCATTTGGCTCACTAACTTCACACACCATCAGGCTTCCAAGCAGCTCTCAAGGAAACTCAGTTTTCACACTCTATGCTTAGTGCCCTTTGAGTGCATTATCTAGGAATGAACCTGGTAGAGCATCCCACACAAACGAATGCTCCACATGCGGGTTTCACATGCCACCAACTCCACATTCTCAGGCAACTTCAGCGCCACAGCCGTTTTCAGATAGCCCTCAATGCAAAGGCTCTAGACGCAAATATTGGTGTGAGAGCTAATTCAATCAAGGAAACACTGCATGTTGGTGAAGGGCATATTGAAGAAGGATCAGCCGAGTGGTTCTTGTGGGAGAACAACTCCATTTGGCTCACTAACTTCACACACCATCAGGCTTCCAAGCAGCTCTCAAGGAAACTCAGTTTTCACACTCTATGCTTAGTGCCCTTTGAGTGCATTATCTAGGAATGAACCTGGTAGAGCATCCCACACAAACGAATGCTCCACATGCGGGTTTCACATGCCACCAACTCCACATTCACAGGCAACTTCAGCGCCACAGCCGTTTTCAGATAGCCCTCAATGCAAAGGCTCTAGACGCAAATATTGGTGTGAGAGCTAATTCAATCAAGGAAACACTGCATGTTGGTGAAGGGCATATTGAAGAAGGATCAGCCGAGTGGTTCTTGTGGGAGAACAACTCCATTTGGCTCACTAACTTCACACACCATCAGGCACCAAACAGCTCTCAAGGAAACTCAGTTTTCACACTCTATGCTTAGTGCCCTTTGTGTGCCTAGGACTGAAATGAATCTTGGTGAGCATCCAACACAAACGCATGCTCCACATGCGGGTTTCACATGCCACCAACTCCACATTCACAGGCAACTTCAGCGCCACAGCCATTTTCAGATAGCCCTCAGTGCAAAGCCTCTAGATGTAAATATTGGTGTGAGAGCTAATTCAATCAAGGAAACACTGCATGTTGGTGAAGGGCATATTGAAGAAGAATCAGCCTAGTAGTTCTTGTGGGAGAACAACTCCATTTGGCTCACTAACTTCACACACCATCAGGCTTCCAAGCAGCTCTCAAGGAAACTCAGTTTTCACACTCTATGCTTAGTGCCCTTTGAGTGCCTGGGACTGAAATGAAGCTTGGTGAGCATCTCACACAAACGAATGCTCCACATGCGGGTCCCACATGCCACCAACTCCACATTCTCAGGCAACTTCAGCGCCATAGCCATTTTCAGATAGCCCTCAATGCAAAGGCTCTAGACGCAAATATTGGTGTGAGAGCTAATTCAATCAAGGAAACACTGCATGTTGGTGAAGGGCATATTAAAGAAGGATCAGCCGAGTGGTTCTTGTGGGAGAACAACTCCATTTGGCTCACTAACTTCACACACCATCAGGCTTCCAAGCAGCTCTCAAGGAAACTCAGTTTTCACACTCTATGCTTAGTGCCCTTTGAGTGCATTATCTAGGAATGAACCTGGTAGAGCATCCCACACAAACGAATGCTCCACATGCGGGTTTCACATGCCACCAACTCCACATTCTCAGGCAACTTCAGCGCCACAGCCGTTTTCAGATAGCCCTCAATGCAAAGGCTCTAGACGCAAATATTGGTGTGAGAGCTAATTCAATCAAGGAAACACTGCATGTTGGTGAAGGGCATATTGAAGAAGGATCAGCCGAGTGGTTCTTGTGGGAGAACAACTCCATTTGGCTCACTAACTTCACACACCATCAGGCTTCCAAGCAGCTCTCAAGGAAACTCAGTTTTCACACTCTATGCTTAGTGCCCTTTGAGTGCATTATCTAGGAATGAACCTGGTAGAGCATCCCACACAAACGAATGCTCCACATGCGGGTTTCACATGCCACCAACTCCACATTCTCAGGCAACTTCAGCGCCACAGCCGTTTTCAGATAGCCCTCAATGCAAAGGCTCTAGACGCAAATATTGGTGTGAGAGCTAATTCAATCAAGGAAACACTGCATGTTGGTGAAGGGCATATTGAAGAAGAATCAGCCGAGTGGTTCTTGTGGGAGAACAACTCCATTTGGCTCACTAACTTCACACACCATCAGGCTTCCAAGCAGCTCTCAAGGAAACTCAGTTTTCACACTCTATGCTTAGTGTCCTTTGAGTGCATTATCTAGGAATGAAGCTGGTAGATCATCCCACACAAACGAATGCTCCACATGCGGGTTTCACATGCCACCAACTCCACATTCACAGGCAACTTCAGCGCCACAGCCGTTTTTAGATAGCCCTCAATGCAAAGGCTCTAGACGCAAATATTGGTGTGAGAGCTAATTCAATCAAGGAAACACTGCATGTTGGTGAAGGGCATATTGAAGAAGGATCAGCCGAGTGGTTCTTGTGGGAGAACAACTCCATTTGGCTCACTAACTTCACACACCATCAGGCTTCCAAGCAGCTCTCAAGGAAACTCAGTTTTCACACTCTATGCTTAGTGCCCTTTGAGTGCATTATCTAGGAATGAACCTGGTAGAGCATCCCACACAAACGAATGCTCCACATGCGGGTTTCACATGCCACCAACTCCACATTCACAGGCAACTTCAGCGCCACAGCCGTTTTCAGATAGCCCTCAATGCAAAGGCTCTAGAAGCAAATATTGGTGTGAGAGCTAATTCAATCAAGGAAACACTGCATGTTGGTGAAGGGCATATTGAAGAAGGATCAGCCGAGTGGTTCTTGTGGGAGAACAACTCCATTTGGCTCACTAACTTCACACACCATCAGGCTTCCAAGCAGCTCTCAAGGAAACTCAGTTTTCACACTCTATGCTTAGTGCCCTTTGAGTGCATTATCTAGGAATGAACCTGGTAGAGCATCCCACACAAACGAATGCTCCACATGCGGGTTTCACATGCCACCAACTCCACATTCACAGGCAACTTCAGCGCCACAGCCGTTTTCAGATAGCCCTCAATGCAAAGGCTCTAGACGCAAATATTGGTGTGAGAGCTAATTCAATCAAGGAAACACTGCATGTTGGTGAAGGGCATATTGAAGAAGGATCAGCCGAGTGGTTCTTGTGGGAGAACAACTCCATTTGGCTCACTAACTTCACACACCATCAGGCTTCCAAGCAGCTCTCAAGGAAACTCAGTTTTCACACTCTATGCTTAGTGCCCTTGAGTGCCTAGGACTGAAATGAAGCTGGTAGAGCATCCCACACAAACGAATGCTCCACATGCGGGTTTCACATGCCACCAACTCCACATTCACAGGCAACTTCAGCGCCACAGCCGTTTTCAGATAACCCTCAATGCAAAGGCTCTAGACGCAAATATTGGTGTGACAGCTAATTCAATCAAGGAAACACTGCATGTTGGTGAAGGGCATATTGAAGAAGGATCAGCCGAGTGGTTCTTGTGGGAGAACAACTCCATTTGGCTCACTAACTTCACACACCATCAGGCTTCCAAGCAGCTCTCAAGGAAACTCAGTTTTCCACACTCTATGCTTAGTGCCCTTTGAGTGCCTAGGACTGAAATGAAGCTTGGTGAGCATACCACACAAACGAATGCTCCACATGCGGGTTTCACATGCCACCAACTCCACATTCACAGGCAACTTCAGCGCCACAGCCATTTTCAGATAGCCCTCAATGCAAAGGCTCTAGACGCAAATATTGGTGTGAGAGCTAATTCAATCAAGGAAACACTGCATGTTGGTGAAGGGCATATTGAAGAAGGATCAGCCGAGTGGTTCTTGTGGGAGAACAACTCCATTTGGCTCACTAACTTCACACACCATCAGGCTTCCAAGCAGCTCTCAAGGAAACTCAGTTTTCACACTCTATGCTTAGTGCCCTTTGATTGCATTATCTAGGAATGAAGCTGGTAGATCATCCCACACAAACGAATGCTCCACATGCGGGTTTCACATGCCACCAACTCCACATTCACAGGCAACTTCAGCGCCAGAACGGTTTTCAGATAGCCCTCAATGCAAAGGCTCTAGACGCAAATATTGGTGTGAGAGCTAATTCAATCAAGGAAACACTGCATGTTGGTGAAGGGCATATTGAAGAAGGATCAGCCGAGTGGTTCTTGTGGGAGAACAACTCCATTTGGCTCACTAACTTCACACACCATCAGGCTTCCAAGCAGCTCTCAAGGAAACTCAGTTTTCACACTCTATGCTTAGTGCCCTTTGAGTGCCTAGGACTGAAATGAGGCATGGTGAGCATCCCACACAAACGAATGCTCCACATGCGGGTTTCACATGCCACCAACTCCACATTCACAGGCAACTTCAGCGCCACACCCGTTTTCAGATAGCCCTCAATGCAAAGGCTCTAGACGCAAATATTGGTGTGAGAGCTAATTCAATCAAGGAAACACTGCATGTTGGTGAAGGGCATATTGAAGAAGGATCAGCCGAGTGGTTCTTGTGGGAGAACAACTCCATTTGGCTCACTAAATTCACACACCATCAGGCTTCCAAGCAGCTCTCAAAGAAACTCAGTTTTCACACTCTATGCTTAGTGCCCTTTGAGTGCATTATCTAGGAATGAACCTGGTAGAGCATCCCACACAAACGAATGCTCCACATGCGGGTTTCACATGCCACCAACTCCACATTCACAGGCAACTTCAGCGCCACAGCCGTTTTCAGATAGCCCTCAATGCAAAGGCTCTAGACGCAAATATTGGTGTGAGAGCTAATTCAATCAAGGAAACACTGCATGTTGGTGAAGGGCATATTGAAGAAGGATCAGCCGAGTGGTTCTTGTGGGAGAACAACTCCATTTGGCTCACTAACTTCACACACCATCAGGCTTCCAAGCAGCTCTCAAGGAAACTCAGTTTTCACACTCTATGCTTAGTGCCCTTTGAGTGCATTATCTAGGAATGAACCTGGTAGAGCATCCCACACAAACGAATGCTCCACATGCGGGTTTCACATGCCACGAACTCCACATTCACAGGCAACTTCTGCGCCACAGCCGTTTTCAGATAGCCCTCAATGCAAAGGCTCCAGAAGCAAATATTGGTGTGAGAGCTAATTCAATCAAGGAAACACTGCATGTTGGTGAAGAGCATATTGAAGAAGGATCAGCTGAGTGGTTCTTCTGGGAGAACAACTCCATTTGGCTCACTAACTTCACACACCATCAGGCTTCCAAGCAGCTCTCAAGGAAACTCAGTTTTCACACTCTATGCTTAGTGCCCTTTGAGTGCCTAGGACTGAAATGAAGCTTGGTGAGCATCCCACACAAACGAATGCTCCACATGCGGGTTTCACATGCCACCAACTCCACATTCACAGGCAACTTCAGCGCCACAGCCATTTTCAGATAGCCCTCAATGCAAAGGCTCTAGACGCAAATATTGGTGTGAGAGCTAATTCAATCAAGGAAACATTGTATGTTGGTGAAGGGCATATTGAAGAAGGATCAGCCAAGTGGTTCTTGTGGGAGAACAACTCTATTTGGCTCACTAACTTCACACACCATCAGGCTTCCAAGCAGCTCTCAAGGAAACTCAGTTTTCACACTCTATGCTTAGTGCCTTTTGAGTGCCTAGGACTGAAATGAAGCTTGGTGAGCATCCCACACAAACGAATGCTCCACATGCGGGTTTCACATGCCACCAACTCCACATTCACAGGCAACTTCAGCGCCACAGCTGTTTTCAGATAGCCCTCAATGCAAAGGCTCTAGACGCAAATATTGGTGTGAGAGCTAATCCAATCAAGGAAACACTGCATGTTGGTGAAGGGCATATTGAAGAAGGATCAGCCGAGTGGTTCTTGTGGGAGAACAACTCCATTTGGCTCACTAACTTCACACACCATCAGGCTTCCAAGCAGCTCTCAAGGAAACTCAGTTTTCACACTCTATGCTTAGTGCCCTTTGAGTGCATTATCTAGGAATGAACCTGGTAGAGCATCCCACACAAACGAATGCTCCACATTCGGGTTTCACATGCCACCAACTGCACATTCTCAGGCAACTTCAGCGCCACAGCCGTTTTCTGATAGCCCTCAATGCAAAGGCTCTAGACACAAATATTGGTGTGAGAGCTAATTCAATCAAGGAAACACTGCATGTTGGTGAAGGGCATATTGAAGAAGGATCAGCCGAGTGGTTCTTGTGGGAGAACAACTCCATTTGGCTCACTAACTTCACACACCATCAGGCTTCCAAGCAGCTCTCAAGGAAACTCAGTTTTCACACTCTATGCTTAGTGCCCTTTGAGTGCATTATCTAGAAATGAAGCTTGGTGAGCATCCCACACAAACGAATGCTCCACATGCGGGTTTCACATGCCACCAACTCCACATTCACAGGCAACTTCAGCACCACAGCCGTTTTCAGATAGCCCTCAATGCAAAGGCTCTAGACACAAATATTGGTGTGAGAGCTAATTGAATCAAGGAAACACTGCATGTTGGTGAAGGGCATATTGAAGAAGGATCAGCCGAGTGGTTCTTGTGGGAGAACAACTCCATTTGGCTCACTAACTTCACACACCATCAGGCTTCCAAGCAGCTCTCAAGGAAACTCAGTTTTCACACTCTATGCTTAGTGCCCTTTGAGTGCATTATCTAGGAATGAACCTGGTAGAGCATCCCACACAAACGAATGCTCCACATGCGGGTTTCACATGCCACCAACTCCACATTCACAGGCAACTTCAGCGCCACAGCCGTTTTCAGATAGCCCTCAATGCAAAGGCTCTAGACGCAAATATTGGTGTGAGAGCTAATTCAATCAAGGAAACACTGCATGTTGGTGAAGGGCATATTGAAGAAGGATCAGCCGAGTGGTTCTTGTGGGAGAACAACTCCATTTGGCTCACTAACTTCACACACCATCAGGCTTCCAAGCAGCTCTCAAGGAAACTCAGTTTTCACACTCTATGCTTAGTGCCCTTTGAGTGTCTAGGACTGAAATGAAGCTTGGTGAGCATCCCACACAAACGAATGCTCCACATGCGGGTTTCACATGCCACCAACTCCACATTCACAGGCAACTTCAGCGCCACAGCCGTTTTCAGATAGCCCTAAATGCAAATTCTCTAGACACAAATATTGGTGTGAGAGCTAATTCAATCAAGGAAACACTGCATGTTGGTGAAGGGCATATTGAAGAAGGATCAGCCGAGTGGTTCTTGTGGGAGAACAACTCCATTTGGCTCACTAAATTCACACACCATCAGGCTTCCAAGCAGCTCTCAAGGAAACTCAGTTTTCAGACTCTATGATTAGTGCCCTTTGAGTTCCTAGGACTGAAATGAAGCTGGTAGAGCATCCCACACAAACGAATGCTCCACATGCGGGTTTCACATGCCACCAACTCCACATTCACAGGCAACTTCAGCGCCACAGCCGTTTTCAGATAGCCCTCAATGCAAAGGCTCTAGACGCAAATATTGGTGTGAGAGCTAATTCAATCAAGGAAACACTGCATGTTGGTGAAGGGCATATTGAAGAAGGATCAGCCGAGTGGTTCTTGTGGGAGAACAACTCTATTTGGCTCACTAACTTCACACACCATCAGGCTTCCAAGCAGCTCTCAAGGAAACTCAGTTTTCACACTCTATGCTTAGTGCCCTTTCACTGCATTATCTAGGAATGAACCTGGTAGAGCATCCCACACAAACGAATGCTCCACATGCGGGTTTCACATGCCACCAACTGCACATTCTCAGGCAACTTCAGCGCCACAGCCGTTTTCAGATAGCCCTCAATGCAAAGGCTCTAGACGCAAATATTGGTGTGACAGCTAATTCAATCAAGGAAACACTGCATGTTGGTGAAGGGCATATTGAAGAAGGATCAGCCGAGTGGTTCTTGTGGGAGAACAACTCCATTTGGCTCACTAACTTCACACACCATCAGGCTTCCAAGCAGCTCTCAAGGAAACTCAGTTTTCACACTCTATGCTTAGTGCCCTTTGAGTGCATTATCTAGGAATGAACCTGGTAGAGCATCCCACACAAACGAATGCTCCACATGCGGGTTTCACATGCCACCAACTCCACATTCTCAGGCAACTTCTGCGCCACAGCCGTTTTCAGATAGCCCTCAATGCAAAGGCTCTAGATGCAAATATTGGTGTGAGAGCTAATTCAATCAAGGAAACACTGCATGTTGGTGAAGGGCATATTGAAGAAGGATCAGCCGAGTGGTTCTTGTGGGAGAACAACTCCATTTGGCTCACTAACTTCACACACCATCAGGCTTCCAAGCAGCTCTCAAGGAAACTCAGTTTTCACACTCTATGCTTAGTGCCCTTTGAGTGCCTAGGACTGAAATGATGCTTGGTGAGCATCCCACACAAACGAATGCTCCACATGCGGGTTTCACATGCCACCAACTCCACATTGACAGGCAACTTCAGCGCCACAGCCGTTTTCAGATAGCCCTCAATGCAAAGGCTCTAGACGCAAATATTGGTGTGAGAGCTAATTCAATCAAGGAAACACTGCATGTTGGTGAAGGGCATATTGAAGAAGGATCAGCCGAGTGGTTCTTGTGGGAGAGCAACTCCATTTGGCTCACTAACTTCACACACCATCAGGCTTCCAAGCAGCTCTCAAGGAAACTCAGTTTTCACACTCTATGCTTAGTGCCCTTTGAGTGCATTATCTAGGAATGAACCTGGTAGAGCATCCCACACAAACGAATGCTCCACATGCGGGTTTCACATGCCACCAACTCCACATTCACAGGCAACTTCAGCGCCACAGCCGTTTTCAGATAGCCCTCAATGCAAAGGCTCTAGACGCAAATATTGGTGTGAGAGCTAATTCAATCAAGGAAACACTGCATGTTGGTGAAGGGCATATTGAAGAAGGATCAGCCGAGTGGTTCTTGTGGGAGAACAACTCCATTTGGCTCACTAACTTCACACACCATCAGGCTTCCAAGCAGCTCTCAAGGAAACTCAGTTTTCACACTCTATGCTTAGTGCCCTTTGAGTGCATTATCTAGGAATGAACCTGGTAGAGCATCCCACACAAACGAATGCTCCACATGCGGGTTTCACATGCCACCAACTCCACATTCACAGGCAACTTCAGCGCCACAGCCGTTTTCAGATAGCCCTCAATGCAAAGGCTCTAGACGCAAATATTGGTGTGAGAGCTAATTCAATCAAGGAAACACTGCATGTTGGTGAAGGGCATATTGAAGAAGGATCAGCCGAGTGGTTCTTGTGGGAGAACAACTCCATTTGGCTCACTAACTTCACACACCATCAGGCTTCCAAGCAGCTCTCAAGGAAACTCAGTTTTCACACTCTATGCTTAGTGCCCTTTGAGTGCCTAGGATTGAAATGAATCTTGGTGAGCATCCCACACAAACGCATGCTCCACATGCGGGTTCCACATGCCACCAACTGCACATTCTCAGGGAAATTCAGCGCCACAGCCATTTTCAGATAGCCCTCAATGCAAAGGCTCTAGACGCAAATATTGGTGTGAGAGCTAATTCAATCAAGGAAACACTGCATGTTGGTGAAGGGCATATTGAAGAAGGATCAGCGGAGTGGTTCTTGTGGGAGAACAACTCCATTTGGCTCACTAACTTCACACACCATCAGGCTTCCAAGCAGCTCTCAAGGAAACTCAGTTTTCACACTCTATGCTTAGTGCCCTTTGAGTGCATTATCTAGAAATGAAGCTTGGTGAGCATCCCACACAAACGAATGCTCCACATGCGGGTTTCACATGCCACCAACTCCACATTCACAGGCAACTTCAGCACCACAGCCGTTTTCAGATAGCCCTCAATGCAAAGGCTCTAGACACAAATATTGGTGTGAGAGCTAATTCAATCAAGGAAACACTGCATGTTGGTGAAGGGCATATTGAAGAAGGATCAGCCGAGTGGTTCTTGTGGGAGAACAACTCCATTTGGCTCACTAACTTCACACACCATCAGGCTTCCAAGCAGCTCTCAAGGAAACTCAGTTTTCACACTCTATGCTTAGTGCCCTTTGAGTGCATTATCTAGAAATGAAGCTGGTAGAGCATCCCACACAAACGAATGCTCCACATGCGGGTTTCACATGCCACCAACTCCACATTCACAGGCAACTTCAGCGCCATAGCCGTTTTCAGATAGCCCTCAATGCAAAGGCTCTAGACGCAAATATTGGTGTGAGAGCTAATTCAATCAAGGAAACACTGCATGTTGGTGAAGGGCATATTGAAGAAGGATCAGCCGAGTGGTTCTTGTGGGAGAACAACTCCATTTGGCTCAGTAACTTCACACACCATCAGGCTTCCAAGCAGCTCTCAAGGAAACTCAGTGTTCACACTCTATGCTTAGTGCCCTTTGAGTGCCTAGGACTGAAATGAGGCTTGGTGAGCATCCCACACAAACGAATGCTCCACATGCGGGTTTCACATGCCACCAACTCCACATTGACAGGCAACTTCAGCGCCACAGCCATTTTCAGATAGCCCTCAATGCAAAGGCTCTAGACGCAAATATTGGTGTGAGAGCTAATTCAATCAAGGAAACACTGCATGTTGGTGAAGGGCATATTGAAGAAGGATCAGCCGAGTGGTTCTTGTGGGAGAACAACTCCATTTGGCTCACTAACTTCACACACCATCAGGCTTCCAAGCAGCTCTCAAAGAAACTCAGTTTTCACACTCTATGCTTAGTGCCCTTTGAGTGCATTATCTAGGAATGAACCTGGTAGAGCATCCCACACAAACGAATGCTCCACATGCGGGTTTCACATGCCACCAACTCCACATTCACAGGCAACTTCAGCGCCACAGCCGTTTTCAGATAGCCCTCAATGCAAAGGCTCTAGACGCAAATATTGGTGTGAGAGCTAATTCAATCAAGGAAACACTGCATGTTGGTGAAGGGCATATTGAAGAACGATCAGCCAAGTGGTTCTTGTGGGAGAACAACTCCATTTGGCTCACTAACTTCACACACCATCAGGCTTCCAAGCAGCTCTCAAGGAAACTCAGTTTTCACACTCTATGCTTAGTTCCCTTTGAGTGCCTAGGATTGAAATGAATCTTGGTGAGCATCCCACACAAACGCATGCTCCACATGCGGGTTCCACATGCCACCAACTGCACATTCTCAGGGAAATTCAGCGCCACAGCCATTTTCAGATAGCCCTCAATGCAAAGGCTCTAGACGCAAATATTGGTGTGAGAGCTAATTCAATCAAGGAAACACTGCATGTTGGTGAAGGGCATATTGAAGAAGGATCAGCCGAGTGGTTCTTGTGGGAGAACAACTCCATTTGGCTCACTAACTTCACACACCATCAGGCTTCCAAGCAGCTCTCAAGGAAACTCAGTTTTCACACTCTATGCTTAGTGCCCTTTGAGTGCATTATCTAGAAATGAAGCTTGGTGAGCATCCCACACAAACGAATGCTCCACATGCGGGTTTCACATGCCACCAACTCCACATTCACAGGCAACTTCAGCACCACAGCCGTTTTCAGATAGCCCTCAATGCAAAGGCTCTAGACACAAATATTGGTGTGAGAGCTAATTCAATCAAGGAAACACTGCATGTTGGTGAAGGGCATATTGAAGAAGGATCAGCCGAGTGGTTCTTGTGGGAGAACAACTCCATTTGGCTCACTAACTTCACACACCATCAGGCTTCCAAGCAGCTCTCAAGGAAACTCAGTTTTCACACTCTATGCTTAGTGCCCTTTGAGTGCATTATCTAGGAATGAAGCTGGTAGAGCATCCCACACAAACGAATGCTCCACATGCGGGTTTCACATGCCACCAACTCCACATTCACAGGCAACTTCAGCGCCACAGCCGTTTTCAGATAGCCCTCAATGCAAATTCTCTAGACACAAATATTGGTGTGAGAGCTAATTCAATCAAGGAAACACTGCATGTTGGTGAAGGGCATATTGAAGAAGGATCAGCCGAGTGGTTCTTGTGGGAGAACAACTCCATTTGGCTCACTAAATTCACACACCATCAGGCTTCCAAGCAGCTCTCAAGGAAACTCAGTTTTCACACTCTATGATTAGTGCCCTTTGAGTTCCTAGGACTGAAATGAAGCTGGTAGAGCATCCCACACAAACGAATGCTCCACATGCGGGTTTCACATGCCACCAACTCCACATTCACAGGCAACTTCAGCGCCACAGCCGTTTTCAGATAGCCCTCAATGCAAAGGCTCTAGACGCAAATATTGGTGTGAGAGCTAATTCAATCAAGGAAACACTGCATGTTGGTGAAGGGCATATTGAAGAAGGATCAGCCGAGTGGTTCTTGTGGGAGAACAACTCTATTTGGCTCACTAACTTCACACACCATCAGGCTTCCAAGCAGCTCTCAAGGAAACTCAGTTTTCACACTCTATGCTTAGTGCCCTTTGAGTGCATTATCTAGGAATGAACCTGGTAGACCATCCCACACAAACGAATGCTCCACATGCGGGTTTCACATGCCACCAACTCCACATTCACAGGCAACTTCAGCGCCACAGCCATTTTCAGATAGCCCTCAATGCAAAGGCTCTAGACGCAAATATTGGTGTGAGAGCTAATTCAATCAAGGAAACACTGCATGTTGGTGAAGGGCATATTGAAGAAGGATCAGCCGAGTGGTTCTTGTGGGAGAACAACTCCATTTGGCTCACTAACTTCACACACCATCAGGCTTCCAAGCAGCTCTCAAGGAAACTCAGTTTTCACACTCTATGCTTAGTGCCCTTTGAGTGCCTAGGACTGAAATGAAGCTTGGTGAGCATCCCACACAAACGAATGCTCCACATGCGGGTTTCACATGCCACCAACTCCACATTCACAGGCAACTTCAGCGCCACAGCCTTTTCAGATAGCCCTCAATGCAAAGGCTCTAGACGCAAATATTGGTGTGAGAGCTAATTCAATCAAGGAAACACTGCATGTCGGTGAAGGGCATATTGAAGAAGGATCAGCCGAGTGGTTCTTGTGGGAGAACAACTCCATTTGGCTCACTAACTTCACACACCATCAGGCTTCCAAGCAGCTCTCAAGGAAACTCAGTTTTCACACTCTATGCTTAGTGCCCTTTGAGTGCATTATCTAGGAATGAACCTGGTAGAGCATCCCACACAAACGAATGCTCCACATGCGGGTTTCACATGCCACCAACTCCACATTCACAGGCAACTTCAGCGCCACAGCCGTTTTCAGATAGCCCTCAATGCAAAGGCTCTAGAAACAAATATTGGTGTGACAGCTAATTCAATCAAGGAAACACTGCATGTTGGTGAAGGGCATATTGAAGAAGGATCAGCCGAGTGGTTCTTGTGGGAGAACAACTCCATTTGGCTCACTAACTTCACACACCATCAGGCTTCCAAGCAGCTCTCAAGGAAACTCAGTTTTCACACTCTATGCTTAGTGCCCTTTGAGTGCCTAGGACTGAAATGAAGCTTGGTGAGCATCCCACACAAACGAATGCTCCACATGCGGGTTTCACATGCCACCAACTCCACATTCACAGGCAACTTCAGCGCCACAGCCATTTTCAGATAGCCCTCAATGCAAAGGCTCTAGACGCAAATATTGGTGTGAGAGCTAATTCAATCAAGGAAACACTGCATGTTGGTGAAGGGCATATTGAAGAAGGATCAGCCGAGTGGTTCTTGTGGGAGAACAACTCCATTTGGCTCACTAACTTCACACACCATCAGGCTTCCAAGCAGCTCTCAAGGAAACTCAGTTTTCACACTCTATGCTTAGTGCCCTTTGAGTGCCTAGGACTGAAATGAAGCTTGGTGAGCATACCACACAAACGAATGCTCCACATGCGGGTTTCACATGCCACGAACTCCACATTCACAGGCAACTTCAGCGCCACAGCCATTTTCAGATAGCCCCCAATGCAAAGGCTCTAGACGCAAATATTGGTGTGAGAGCTAATTCAATCAAGGAAACACTGCATGTTGGTGAAGGGCATATTGAAGAAGGATCAGCCGAGTGGTTCTTGTGGGAGAACAACTCCATTTGGCTCACTAACTTCACACACCATCAGGCTTCCAAGCAGCTCTCAAGGAAACTCAGTTTTCACACTCTATGCTTAGTGCCCTTTGAGTGCATTATCTAGGAATGAACCTGGTAGAGCATCCCACACAAACGAATGCTCCACATTCGGGTTTCACATGCCACCAACTCCACATTCACAGGCAACTTCAGCGCCACAGCCGTTTTCAGATAGCCCTCAATGCAAAGGCTCTAGACGCAAATATTGGTGTGAGAGCTAATTCAATCAAGGAAACACTGTATGTTGGTGAAGGGCATATTGAAGAAGGATCAGCCGAGTGGTTCTTGTGGGAGAACAACTCCATTTGGCTCACTAACTTCACACACCATCAGGCTTCCAAGCAGCTCTCAAGGAAACTCAGTTTTCACACTCTATGCTTAGTGCCCTTTGAGTGCATTATCTAGGAATGAACCTGGTAGAGCATCCCACACAAACGAATGCTCCACATGCGGGTTTCACATGCCACCAACTCCACATTCACAGGCAACTTCAGCGCCACAGCCGTTTTCAGATAGCCCTCAATGCAAAGGCTCTAGACGCAAATATTGGTGTGAGAGCTAATTCAATCAAGGAAACACTGCATGTTGGTGAAGGGCATATTGAAGAAGTATCAGCCGAGTGGTTCTTGACTGAGAACAACTCCATTTGGCTCACTAACTTCACACACCATCAGGCTTCCAAGCAGCTCTCAAGGAAACTCAGTTTTCACACTCTATGCTTAGTGCCCTTTGAGTGCATTATCTAGGAATGAACCTTTTAGAGCATCCCAGACAAACGAATGCTCCACATGCGGGTTTCACATGCCACCAACTCCACATTCACAGGCAACTTCAGCGCCACAGCCGTTTTCAGATAGCCCTCAATGCAAAGGCTCTAGACACAAATATTGGTGTGAGAGCTAATTCAATCAAGGAAACACTGCATGTTGGTGAAGGGCATATTGAAGAAGGATCAGCCGAGTGGTTCTTGTGGGAGAACAACTCCATTTGGCTCACTAACTTCACACACCATCAGGCTTCCAAGCAGCTCTCAAGGAAACTCAGTTTTCACACTCTATGCTTAGTGCCCTTTGAGTGCATTATCTAGGAATGAACCTGGTAGAGCATCCCACACAAACGAATGCTCCACATGCGGGTTTCACATGCCACCAACTCCACATTCACAGGCAACTTCATCGCCACAGCCATTTTCAGATAGCCCTCAATGCAAAGGCTCTAGACACAAATATTGGTGTGAGAGCTAATTCAATCAAGGAAACACTGCATGTTGGTGAAGGGCATATTGAAGAAGGATCAGCGGAGTGGTTCTTGTGGGAGAACAGCTCTATTTGGCTCACTAACTTCACACACCATCAGGCTTCCAAGCAGCTCTCAAGGAAACTCAGTTTTCACACTCTATGCTTAGTGCCCTTTGAGTGCCTAGGAATGAAATGAAGCTTGATGAGCATCCCACACAAACGAATGCTCCACATGCGGGTTTCACATGCCACCAACTCCACATTCACAGGCAACTTCAGCGCCACAGCCGTTTTCTGATAGCCCTCAATGCAAAGGCTCTAGACACAAATATTGGTGTGAGAGCTAATTCAATCAAGGAAACACTGCATGTTGGTGAAGGGAATATTGAAGAAGGATCAGCTGAGTTGTTCTTCTGGGAGAACAACTCCATTTGGCTCACTAACTTCACACACCATCAGGCTTCCAAGCAGCTCTCAAGGAAACTCAGTTTTCACACTCTATGCTTAGTGCCCTTTGAGTGCATTATCTAGGAATGAACCTGGTAGAGCATCCCACACAAACGAATACTCCACATGCGGGTTTCATATGCCAACAACTCCACATTCACAGGCAACTTCAGCACCACAGCCGTTTTCAGATAGCCCTCAATGCAAAGGCTCTAGACACAAATATTGGTGTGAGAGCTAATTCAATCAAGGAAACACTGCATGTTGGTGAAGGGCATATTGAAGAAGGATCAGCCGAGTGGTTCTTGTGGGAGAACAACTCCATTTGGCTCACTAACTTCACACACCATCAGGCTTCCAAGCAGCTCTCAAGGAAACTCAGTTTTCACACTCTATGCTTAGTGCTCTTTGAGTGCATTATCTAGGAATGAACCTGGTAGAGCATCCCACACAAACGAATGCTCCACATGCGGGTTTCTCATGCCACGAACTCCACATTCACAGGCAACTTCAGCGCCACAGCCGTTTTCAGATAGCCCTCAATGCAAAGGCTCTAGACGCAAATATTGGTGTGAGAGCTAATTCAATCAAGGAAACACTGCATGTCGGTGAAGGGCATATTGAAGAAGGATCAGCCGAGTGGTTCTTGTGGGAGAACAACTCCATTTGGCTCACTAACTTCACACACCATCAGGCTTCCAAGCAGCTCTCAAGGAAACTCAGTTTTCACACTCTATGCTTAGTGCCCTTTGAGTACCTAGGACTGAAATGAAGCTTGGTGAGCATCCCACACAAACGAATGCTCCACATGCGGGTTTCACATGCCACCAACTCCACATTGACAGGCAACTTCAGCGCCACAGCCATTTTCAGATAGCCCTCAATGCAAAGGCTCTAGACGCAAATATTGGTGTGAGAGCTAATTGAATCAAGGAAACACTGCATGTTGGTGAAGGGCATATTGAAGAAGGATCAGCCGAGTGGTTCTTGTGGGAGAACAACTCCATTTGGCTCACTAACTTCACACACCATCAAGCTTCCAAGCAGCTCTCAAGGAAACTCAGTTTTCACACTCTATGCTTAGTGCCCTTTGAGTGCATTATCTAGGAATGAACCTGGTAGAGCATCCCACACAAACGAATGCTCCACATGCGGGTTTCACATGACACCAACTCCACATTCACAGGCAACTTCAGCGCCACAGCCGTTTTCAGATAGCCCTCAATGCAAAGGCTCTAGAAACAAATATTGGTGTGACAGCTAATTCAATCAAGGAAACACTGCATGTTGGTGAAGGGCATATTGAAGAAGGATCAGCCGAGTGGTTCTTGTGGGAGAACAACTCCATTTGGCTCACTAACTTCACACACCATCAGGCTTCCAAGCAGCTCTCAAGGAAACTCAGTTTTCACACTCTATGCTTAGTGCCCTTTGAGTGCCTAGGACTGAAATGAAGCTTGGTGAGCATCCCACACAAACGAATGCTCCACATGCGGGTTTCACATGCCACCAACTCCACATTCACAGGCAACTTCAGCGCCACAGCCATTTTCAGATAGCCCTCAATGCAAAGGCTCTAGACGCAAATATTGGTGTGAGAGCTAATTCAATCAAGGAAACACTGCATGTTGGTGAAGGGCATATTGAAGAAGGATCAGCCGAGTGGTTCTTGTGGGAGAACAACTCCATTTGGCTCACTAACTTCACACACCATCAGGCTTCCAAGCAGCTCTCAAGGAAACTCAGTTTTCACACTCTATGCTTAGTGCCCTTTGAGTGCCTAGGACTGAAATGAAGCTTGGTGAGCATCCCACACAAACGAATGCTCCACATGCGGGTTTCACATGCCACGAACTCCACATTCACAGGCAACTTCAGCGCCACAGCCATTTTCAGATAGCCCCCAATGCAAAGGCTCTAGACGCAAATATTGGTGTGAGAGCTAATTCAATCAAGGAAACACTGCATGTTGGTGAAGGGCATATTGAAGAAGGATCAGCCGAGTGGTTCTTGTGGGAGAACAACTCCATTTGGCTCACTAACTTCACACACCATCAGGCTTCCAAGCAGCTCTCAAGGAAACTCAGTTTTCACACTCTATGCTTAGTGCCCTTTGAGTGCATTATCTAGGAATGAACCTGGTAGAGCATCCCACACATACGAATGCTCCACATTCGGGTTTCACATGCCACCAACTCCACATTCACAGGCAACTTCAGCGCCACAGCCGTTTTCAGATAGCCCTCAATGCAAAGGCTCTAGACGCAAATATTGGTGTGAGAGCTAATTCAATCAAGGAAACACTGTATGTTGGTGAAGGGCATATTGAAGAAGGATCAGCCGAGTGGTTCTTGTGGGAGAACAACTCCATTTGGCTCACTAACTTCACACACCATCAGGCTTCCAAGCAGCTCTCAAGGAAACTCAGTTTTCACACTCTATGCTTAGTGCCCTTTGAGTGCATTATCTAGGAATGAACCTGGTAGAGCATCCCACACAAACGAATGCTCCACATGCGGGTTTCACATGCCACCAACTCCACATTCACAGGCAACTTCAGCGCCACAGCCGTTTTCAGATAGCCCTCAATGCAAAGGCTCTAGACGCAAATATTGGTGTGAGAGCTAATTCAATCAAGGAAACACTGCATGTTGGTGAAGGGCATATTGAAGAAGTATCAGCCGAGTGGTTCTTGACTGAGAACAGCTCTATTTGGCTCACTAACTTCACACACCATCAGGCTTCCAAGCAGCTCTCAAGGAAACTCAGTTTTCACACTCTATGCTTAGTGCCCTTTGAGTGCATTATCTAGGAATGAACCTGGTAGAGCATCCCACACAAACGAATGCTCCACATGCGGGTTTCACATGCCACCAACTCCACATTCACAGGCAACTTCAGCGCCACAGCCGTTTTCAGATAGCCCTCAATGCAAAGGCTCTAGACGCAAATATTGGTGTGAGAGCTAATTCAATCAAGGAAACACTGCATGTTGGTGAAGGGCATATTGAAGAAGGATCAGCCGAGTGGTTCTTGTGGGAGAACAACTCCATTTGGCTCACTAACTTCACACACCATCAGGCTTCCAAGCAGCTCTCAAGGAAACTCAGTTTTCACACTCTATGCTTAGTGCCCTTTGAGTGCATTATCTAGGAATGAACCTGGTAGAGCATCCCACACAAACGAATGCTCCACATGCGGGTTTCACATGCCACCAACTCCACATTCACAGGCAACTTCAGCGCCACAGCCGTTTTCAGATAGCCCTCAATGCAAAGGCTCTAGACACAAATATTGGTGTGAGAGCTAATTCAATCAAGGAAACACTGCATGTTGGTGAAGGGCATATTGAAGAAGGATCAGCCGAGTGGTTCTTGTGGGAGAACAACTCCATTTGGCTCACTAACTTCACACACCATCAGGCTTCCAAGCAGCTCTCAAGGAAACTCAGTTTTCACACTCTATGCTTAGTGCGCTTTGAGTGCCTAGGACTGAAATGAAGCTTGGTGAGCATACCACACAAACGAATGCTCCACATGCGGGTTTCACATGCCACGAACTCCACATTCACAGGCAACTTCAGCGCCACAGCCGTTTTCAGATAGCCCTCAATGCAAAGGCTCTAGACGCAAATATTGGTGTGACAGCTAATTCAATCAAGGAAACACTGCATGTTGGTGAAGGGCATATTGAAGAAGGATCAGCCGAGTGGTTCTTGTGGGAGAACAACTCCATTTGGCTCACTAACTTCACACACCATCAGGCTTCCAAGCAGCTCTGAAGGAAACTCAGTTTTCACACTCTATGCTTAGTGCCCATTGAGTGCCTAGGACTGAAATGAAGCTTGGTGAGCATCCCACACAAACGAATGCTCCACATGCGGGTTTCACATGCCACCAACTCCACATTCACAGGCAACTTCAGCGCCACAGCCGTTTTCAGATAGCCCCCAATGCAAAGGCTCTAGACGCAAATATTGGTGTGAGAGCTAATTCAATCAAGGAAACACTGCATGTTGGTGAAGGGCATATTGAAGAAGGATCAGCCGAGTGGTTCTTGTGGGAGAACAACTCCATTTGGCTCACTAACTTCACACACCATCAGGCTTCCAAGCAGCTCTCAAGGAAACTCAGTTTTCACACTCTATGCTTAGTGCCCTTTGAGTGCATTATCTAGGAATGAACCTGGTAGAGCATCCCACACAAACGAATGCTCCACATTCGGGTTTCACATGCCACCAACTCCACATTCACAGGCAACTTCAGCGCCACAGCCGTTTTCAGATAGCCCTCAATGCAAAGGCTCTAGACGCAAATATTGGTGTGAGAGCTAATTCAATCAAGGAAACACTGTATGTTGGTGAAGGGCATATTGAAGAAGGATCAGCCGAGTGGTTCTTGTGGGAGAACAACTCCATTTGGCTTACTAACTTCACACACCATCAGGCTTCCAAGCAGCTCTCAAGGAAACTCAGTTTTCACACTCTATGCTTAGTGCCCTTTGAGTGCATTATCTAGGAATGAACATGGTAGAGCATCCCACACAAACGAATGCTCCACATGCGGGTTTCACATGCCACCAACTCCACATTCACAGGCAACTTCAGCGCCACAGCCGTTTTCAGATAGCCCTCAATGCAAAGGCTCTAGACGCAAATATTGGTGTGAGAGCTAATTCAATCAAGGAAACACTGCATGTTGGTGAAGGGCATATTGAAGAAGGATCAGCCGAGTGGTTCTTGTGGGAGAACAACTCCATTTGGCTCACTAACTTCACACACCATCAGGCTTCCAAGCAGCTCTCAAGGAAACTCAGTTTTCACACTCTATGCTTAGTGCGCTTTGAGTGCCTAGGACTGAAATGAAGCTTGGTGAGCATACCACACAAACGAATGCTCCACATGCGGGTTTCACATGCCACGAACTCCACATTCACAGGCAACTTCAGCGCCACAGCCGTTTTCAGATAGCCCTCAATGCAAAGGCTCTAGACGCAAATATTGGTGTGACAGCTAATTCAATCAAGGAAACACTGCATGTTGGTGAAGGGCATATTGAAGAAGGATCAGCCGAGTGGTTCTTGTGGGAGAACAACTCCATTTGGCTCACTAACTTCACACACCATCAGGCTTCCAAGCAGCTCTCAAGGAAACTCAGTTTTCACACTCTATGCTTAGTGCCCATTGAGTGCCTAGGACTGAAATGAAGCTTGGTGAGCATCCCACACAAACGAATGCTCCACATGCGGGTTTCACATGCCACCAACTCCACATTCACAGGCAACTTCAGCGCCACAGCCGTTTTCAGATAGCCCTCAATGCAAAGGCTCTAGACGCAAATATTGGTGTGAGAGCTAATTCAATCAAGGAAACACTGCATGTTGGTGAAGGGCATATTGAAGAAGGATCAGCCGAGTGGTTCTTGTGGGAGAACAACTCCATTTGGCTCACTAACTTCACACACCATCAGGCTTCCAAGCAGCTCTCAAGGAAACTCAGTTTTCACACTCTATGCTTAGTGCCCTTTGAGTGCATTATCTAGGAATGAACCTGGTAGAGCATCCCACAGAAACGAATGCTCCACATGCGGGTTTCACATGCCACCAACTCCACATTCACAGGCAACTTCAGCGCCACAGCCGTTTTCAGATAGCCCTCAATGCAAAGGCTCTAGACGCAAATATTGGTGTGAGAGCTAATTCAATCAAGGAAACACTGCATGTTGGTGAAGGGCATATTGAAGAAGGATCAGCCGAGTGGTTCTTGTGGGAGAACAACTCCATTTGGCTCACTAACTTCACACACCATCAGGCTTCCAAGCAGCTCTCAAGGAAACTCAGTTTTCACACTCTATGCTTAGTGCCCTTTGAGTGCATTATCTAGGAATGAACCTGGTAGAGCATCCCACACAAACGAATGCTCCACATGCGGGTTTCACATGCCACCAACTCCACATTCACAGGCAACTTCAGCGCCACAGCCCTTTTCAGATAGCCCTCAATGCAAAGGCTCTAGACGCAAATATTGGTGTGAGAGCTAATTCAATCAAGGAAACACTGCATGTTGGTGAAGGGCATATTGAAGAAGGATCAGCCGAGTGGTTCTTGTGGGAGAACAACTCCATTTGGCTCACTAACTTCACACACCATCAGGCTTCCAAGCAGATCTCAAGGAAACTCAGTTTTCACACTCTATGCTTAGTGCCCTTGGAGTGCATTATCTAGGAATGAACATGGTAGAGCATCCCACACAAACGAATGCTCCACATGCGGGTTTCACATGCCACCAACTCCACATTCTCAGGCAACTTCAGCGCCACAGCCGTTTTCAGATAGTCCTCAATGCAAAGGCTCTAGACACAAATATTGGTGTGAGAGCTAATTCAATCAAGGAAACACTGCATGTTGGTGAAGGGCATATTGAAGAAGGATCAGCCGAGTGGTTCTTGTGGGAGAGCAACTCCATTTGGCTCACTAACTTCACACACCATCAGGCTTCCAAGCAGCTCTCAAGGAAACTCAGTTTTCACACTCTATGCTTAGTGCCCTTTGAGTGCATTATCTAGGAATGAACCTGGAAGAGCATCCCACACAAACGAATGCTCCACATGCGGGTTTCACATGCCACCAACTCCACATTCTCACGCAACTTCAGCGCCACAGCCGTTTTCAGATAGCCCTCAATGCAAAGGCTCTAGACGCAAATATTGGTGTGAGAGCTAATTCAATCAAGGAAACACTGCATGTTGGTGAAGGGCACATGGAAGAAGGATCAGACGAGTGGTTCGTGTGGGAGAACAACTCCATTTGGCTCACTAACTTCACACACCATCAGGCTTCCAAGCAGCTCTCAAGGAAACTCAGTTTTCACACTCTATGCTTAGTGCCCTTTGAGTGCCTAGGACTGAAATGAAGCTTGGTGAGCATCGCACACAAACGAATGCTCCACATGCGGGTTTCACATGCCACGAATTCCACATTGACAGGCAACTTCAGCGCCACAGCCATTTTCAGATAGCCCTCAATGCAAAGGCTCTAGACGCAAATATTGGTGTGAGAGCTAATTCAATCAAGGAAACACTGCATGTTGGTGAAGGGCATATTGAAGAAGGATCAGCCGAGTGGTTCTTGTGGGAGAACAACTCCATTTGGCTCACTAACTTCACACACCATCAGGCTTCCAAGCAGCTCTCAAGGAAACTCAGTTTTCACACTCTATGCTTAGTGCCCTTTGAGTGCATTATCTAGGAATGAACCTGGTAGAGCATCCCACACAAACGAATGCTCCACATGCGGGTTTCACATGCCACGAACTCCACATTCACAAGCAACTTCAGCGCCACAGCCGTTTTCAGATAGCCCTCAATGCAAAGGCTCTAGACGCAAATATTGGTGTGAGAGCTAATTCAATCAAGGAAACACTGCATGTTGGTGAAGGGCATATTGAAGAAGGATCAGCCGAGTGGTTCTTGTGGGAGAACAACTCCATTTGGCTCACTAACTTCACACACCATCAGGCTTCCAAGCAGCTCTCAAGGAAACTCAGTTTTCACACTCTATGCTTAGTGCCCTTTGAGTGCATTATCTAGGAATGAACCTGGTAGAGCATCCCACACAAACGAAAGCTCCACATGCGGGTTTCACATGCCACCAACTCCACATTGACAGGCAACTTCAGCACCACAGCCGTTTTCAGATAGCCCTCAATGCAAAGGCTCTAGACGCAAATATTGGTGTGAGAGCAAATTCAATCAAGGAAACACTGCATGTTGGTGAAGGGCATATTGAAGAAGGATCAGCCGAGTGGTTCTTGTGGGAGAACAACTCCATTTGGCTCACTAACTTCACACACCATCAGGCTTCCAAGCAGCTCTCAAGGAAACTCAGTTTTCACACTCTATGCTTAGTGCCCTTTGAGTGCATTATCTAGGAATGAACCTGGTAGAGCATCCCACACAAACGAATGCTCCACATGCGGGTTTCACATGCCACCAACTCCACATTCACAGGCAACTTCAGCGCCACAGCCGTTTTCAGATAGCCCTCAATGCAAAGGCTCTAGACGCAAATATTGGTGTGAGAGCTAATTCAATCAAGGAAACACTGCATGTTGGTGAAGGGCATATTGAAGAAGGATCAGCCGAGTGGTTCTTGTGGGAGAACAACTCCATTTGGCTCACTAACTTCACACACCATCAGGCTTCCAAGCAGCTCTCAAGGAAACTCAGTTTTCACACTCTATGCTTAGTGCCCTTTGAGTGCATTATCTAGGAATGAACCTGGTAGAGCATCCCACACAAACGAATGCTCCACATGCGGGTTTCACATGCCACAACTTCACATTCACAGGCAACTTCAGCGCCACAGACGTTTTCAGATAGCCCTCAATGCAAAGGCTCTAGACACAAATATTGGTGTGAGAGCTAATTCAATCAAGGAAACACTGCATGTTGGTGAAGGGCATATTGAAGAAGGATCAGCCGAGTGGTTCTTGTGGGAGAACAACTCCATTTGGCTCACTAACTTCACACACCATCAGGCTTCCAAGCAGCTCTCAAGGAAACTCAGTTTTCACACTCTATGCTTAGTGCCCTTTGAGTGCCTAGGACTGAAATGAAGCTTGGTGAGCATCCCACACAAACGAATGCTCCACATGCGGGTTTCACATGCCACCAACTCCACATTGCACAGGCAACTTCAGCGCCACAGCTGTTTTCAGATAGCCCTCAATGCAAAGGCTCTAGACGCAAATATTGGTGTGAGAGCTAATCCAATCAAGGAAACACTGCATGTTGGTGAAGGGCATATTGAAGAAGGATCAGCCGAGTGGTTCTTGTGGGAGAACAACTCCATTTGGCTCACTAACTTCACACACCATCAGGCTTCCAAGCAGCTCTCAAGGAAACTCAGTTTTCACACTCTATGCTTAGTGCCCTTTGAGTGCATTATCTAGGAATGAACCTGGTAGAGCATCCCACACAAACGAATGCTCCACATGCGGGTTTCACATGCCACCAACTCCACATTCACAGGCAACTTCAGCGCCACAGCCGTTTTCAGATAGCCCTCAATGCAAAGGCTCTAGACACAAATATTGGTGTGAGAGCTAATTCAATCAAGGAAACACTGCATGTTGGTGAAGGGCATATTGAAGAAGGATCAGCCGAGTGGTTCTTGTGGGAGAACAACTCCATTTGGCTCACTAACTTCACACACCATCAGGCTTCCAAGCAGCTCTCAAGGAAACTCAGTTTTCACACTCTAGGCTTAGTGCCCTTTGAGTGCCTAGGACTGAAATGAAGCTTGGTGAGCATCCCACACAAACGAATGCTCCACATGCGGTTTCACATGCCACCAACTCCACATTCACAGGCAACTTCAGCACCACAGCCGTTTTCAGATAGCCCTCAATGCAAAGGCTCTAGACGCAAGTATTGGTGTGAGAGCTAATTCAATCAAGGAAACACTGCATGTTGGTGAAGGGCATATTGAAGAAGGATCAGCCGAGTGGTTCTTGTGGGAGAACAACTCCATTTGGCTCACTAACTTCACACACCATCAGGCTTCCAAGCAGCTCTCAAGGAAACTCAGTTTTCACACTCTATGCTTAGTGCCCTTTGAGTGCATTATCTAGGAATGAACCTGGTAGAGCATCCCACACAAACGAATGCTCCACATTCGGGTTTCACATGCCACCAACTCCACATTCACAGGCAACTTCAGCGCCACAGCCGTTTTCAGATAGCCCTCAATGCAAAGGCTCTAGACGCAAATATTGGTGTGAGAGCTAATTCAATCAAGGAAACACTGTATGTTGGTGAAGGGCATATTGAAGAAGGATCAGCCGAGTGGTTCTTGTGGGAGAACAACTCCATTTGGCTTACTAACTTCACACACCATCAGGCTTCCAAGCAGCTCTCAAGGAAACTCAGTTTTCACACTCTATGCTTAGTGCCCTTTGAGTGCATTATCTAGGAATGAACATGGTAGAGCATCCCACACAAACGAATGCTCCACATGCGGGTTTCACATGCCACCAACTCCACATTCACAGGCAACTTCAGCGCCACAGCCGTTTTCAGATAGCCCTCAATGCAAAGGCTCTAGACGCAAATATTGGTGTGAGAGCTAATTCAATCAAGGAAACACTGCATGTTGGTGAAGGGCATATTGAAGAAGGATCAGCCGAGTGGTTCTTGTGGGAGAACAACTCCATTTGGCTCACTAACTTCACACACCATCAGGCTTCCAAGCAGCTCTCAAGGAAACTCAGTTTTCACACTCTATGCTTAGTGCGCTTTGAGTGCCTAGGACTGAAATGAAGCTTGGTGAGCATACCACACAAACGAATGCTCCACATGCGGGTTTCACATGCCACGAACTCCACATTCACAGGCAACTTCAGCGCCACAGCCGTTTTCAGATAGCCCTCAATGCAAAGGCTCTAGACGCAAATATTGGTGTGACAGCTAATTCAATCAAGGAAACACTGCATGTTGGTGAAGGGCATATTGAAGAAGGATCAGCCGAGTGGTTCTTGTGGGAGAACAACTCCATTTGGCTCACTAACTTCACACACCATCAGGCTTCCAAGCAGCTCTCAAGGAAACTCAGTTTTCACACTCTATGCTTAGTGCCCATTGAGTGCCTAGGACTGAAATGAAGCTTGGTGAGCATCCCACACAAACGAATGCTCCACATGCGGGTTTCACATGCCACCAACTCCACATTCACAGGCAACTTCAGCGCCACAGCCGTTTTCAGATAGCCCTCAATGCAAAGGCTCTAGACGCAAATATTGGTGTGAGAGCTAATTCAATCAAGGAAACACTGCATGTTGGTGAAGGGCATATTGAAGAAGGATCAGCCGAGTGGTTCTTGTGGGAGAACAACTCCATTTGGCTCACTAACTTCACACACCATCAGGCTTCCAAGCAGCTCTCAAGGAAACTCAGTTTTCACACTCTATGCTTAGTGCCCTTTGAGTGCATTATCTAGGAATGAACCTGGTAGAGCATCCCACAGAAACGAATGCTCCACATGCGGGTTTCACATGCCACCAACTCCACATTCACAGGCAACTTCAGCGCCACAGCCGTTTTCAGATAGCCCTCAATGCAAAGGCTCTAGACGCAAATATTGGTGTGAGAGCTAATTCAATCAAGGAAACACTGCATGTTGGTGAAGGGCATATTGAAGAAGGATCAGCCGAGTGGTTCTTGTGGGAGAACAACTCCATTTGGCTCACTAACTTCACACACCATCAGGCTTCCAAGCAGCTCTCAAGGAAACTCAGTTTTCACACTCTATGCTTAGTGCCCTTTGAGTGCATTATCTAGGAATGAACCTGGTAGAGCATCCCACACAAACGAATGCTCCACATGCGGGTTTCACATGCCACCAACTCCACATTCACAGGCAACTTCAGCGCCACAGCCGTTTTCAGATAGCCCTCAATGCAAAGGCTCTAGACGCAAATATTGGTGTGAGAGCTAATTCAATCAAGGAAACACTGCATGTTGGTGAAGGGCATATTGAAGAAGGATCAGCCGAGTGGTTCTTGTGGGAGAACAACTCCATTTGGCTCACTAACTTCACACACCATCAGGCTTCCAAGCAGATCTCAAGGAAACTCAGTTTTCACACTCTATGCTTAGTGCCC
>NW_026698522.1:0-26082 GCF_030435755.1 Ochotona princeps
AAGAGATCCTTCAGCCGAGTGGTTCTTGTGGGAGAACAACTCCATTTGGCTCACTAATTTCACACACCATCAGGCTTCCTAGCAGCTCTCAAGGAAAGTCAGTTTTCACACTCTATGCTTAGTGCCCTTTCAGTGCATTATCTAGGAATGAACCTGGTAGAGCATTTCACACAAACGAATGCTCCACATGCGGGTTTCACATGCCACCAACTCCACATTCACAGGCAACTTCAGCGCCACAGCCGTTTTCAGATAGCCCTCAATGCAAAGGCTCTAGACGCAAATATTGGTGTGAGAGCTAATTCAATCAAGGAAACACTGCATGTTGGTGAAGGGCATATTGAAGAAGAAGGATCAGCCGAGTGGTTCTTGTGGGAGAACAACTCCATTTGGCTCACTAACTTCACACACCATCAGGCTTTCAAGCAGCTCTCAAGGAAACTCAGTTTTCACACTCTATGCTTAGTGCCCTTTCAGTGCCTAGGACTGAAATGAAGCTTGGTGAGCATCCCACACAAACGAATGCTCCACATGTTGGTTTCACATGCCACCAACTCCACATTCACAGGCAACTTCTAAGCCACAGCCATTTTCAGATAGCCCTCAATGCAAAAGCTCTAGACGCAAATATTGGTGTGAGAGCTAATTCAATGAAGGAAACACTGCATGTTGGTGAAGGGCATATTGAAGAAGGATCAGCCGAGTGGTTCTTGTGGGAGAACAACTCCATTTGACTCACTAATTTCACACACCATCAGGCTTCCTAGCAGCTCTCAAGGAAACTCAGTTTTCACACTCTATGCTTAGTGCCCTTTGAGTGCATTATCTAGGAATGAACCTGGTAGAGCATCCCACACAAAGGAATATTCGACATGGGGGTTTCACATGCCACCAACTCCACATTCACAGGCAACTTCAGCGCCACAGCCGTTTTCAGATAGCCCTCAATGCAAAGGCTCTAGACGCAAATATTGGTGTGAGAGCTAATTCAATCAAGGAAACACTGCATGTTGGTGAAGGGCATATTGAAGAAGAATCAGCCGAGTGGTTCTTGTGGGAGAACAACTCCATTTGGCTCACTAACTTCACACACCATCAGGCTTCCAAGCAGCTCTCAAGGAAACTCAGTTTTCACACTCTATGCTTAGTGCCCTTTGAGTGCCTAGGACTGAAATGAAGCTTGGTGAGCATCCCACACAAACGAATGCTCCACATGCGGATTTCACATGCCACCAACTCCACATTCACAGGCAACTTCAGCGCCACAGCCGTTTTCAGATAGCCCTCAATGCAAAGACTCTAGACGCAAATAGTGGTGTAAGAGCTAATTCAATCAAGGAAACACTGCATGTTGGTGAAGGGCATATTGAAGAAGAATCAGCCGAGTGGTTCTTGTGGGAGAACAACTCCATTTGACTCACTAACTTCACACACCATCAGGCTCCCAAGCAGCTCTCAAGGAAACTCAGTTTTCACACTCTATGCTTAGTGCCCTTTGAGTGCCTAGGACTGAAATGAAGCTTGGTGAGCATCCCACACAAACGAATGCTCCACATGCGGGTTTCACATGCCAAAACCTCCACATTCACAGGCAACTTCAGCGCCACAGCCGTTTTCAGATAGCCCTCAATGCAAAGGCTCTAGACGCAAATATTGGTGTGAGAGCTAATTCAATCAAGGAAACACTTCATGCTGGTGAAGGGCATATTGAAGAAGGATCAGCCGAGTGGTTCTTGTGGGAGAACAACTCCATTTGGCTCACTAACTTCACACACCATCAGGCTTCCAAGCAGCTCTCAAGGAAACTCAGTTTTCACACTCTATGCTTAGTGCCCTTTGAGTGCATTATCTAGGAATGAACCTGGTAGAGCATCCCACACTAACGAATGCTTCACATGCGGGTTTCACATGCCACCAACTCCACATTCACAGGCAACTTCAGCGCCACAGCCGTTTTCAGATAGCCCTCAATGCAAAGGCTCTAGATGCAAATATTGTTGTGAGAGCTAATTCAATCAAGGAAACACTGCATGTTGGTGAAGGGCATATTGAAGAAGAATCAGCCGAGTGGTTCTTATGGGAGAACAACTCCATTTGGCTCACTAACTTCACACACCATCAGGCTTCCAAGCAGCTCTCAAGGAAACTCAGTTTTCACACTCTATGCTTAGTGCCCTTTGAGTGACTAGGACTGAAATGAAGCTTGGTGAGCATCCCACACAAACGAATGCTCCACATGCGGGTTTCACATGCCACCAACTCCACATTCACAGGCAACTTCAGCGCCACAGCCGTTTTCAGATAGCCCTCAATGCAAAGGCTCTAGACGCAAATATTGGTGTGAGAGCTAATTCAATCAAGGAAACACTTCATGCTGGTGAAGGGATATTGAAGAAGGATCAGCCGAGTGGTTCTTGTGGGAGAACAACTCCATTTGGCTCACTAACCTCACACACCATCAGGCTTCCAAGCAGCTCTCAAGGAAACTCAGTTTTCACACTCTATGCTTACTGCCCTTTGAGTGCATTATCTAGGAATGAGCCTGGTAGAGCATCCCACACAAACGAGTGCTCCACATGCGGGTTTCACATGCCACCAACTCCACATTCACAGGCAACTTCAGCGCCACAGCTGTTTTCAGATAGCCCTCAATGCAAAGGCTCTAGACGCAAATATTGGTGTGAGAGCTAATTCAATCAAGGAAACACTTCATGCTGGTGAAGGGCATAATGAAGAAGGATCAGCCGAGTGGTTCTTGTGGGAGAACAACTCCATTTGGCTCACTAACCTCACACACCATCAGGCTTCCAAGCAGCTCTCAAGGAAACTCAGTTTTCACACTCTATGCTTAGTGCCCTTTGAGTGCCTAGGACTGAAATGAAGCTTGGTGAGCATCCCACACAAACGAATGCTCCACATGCGGGTTTCACATGCCACCAACTCCACATTCACAGGCAACTTCAGCGCCACAGCCGTTTTCAGATAGCCCTCAATGCAAAGGCTCTAGACGCAAATATTGGTGTGAGAGCTAATTCAATCAAGGAAACACTGCATGTTGGTGAAGGGCATATTGAAGAAGGATCAGCCGAGTGGTTCTTGTGGGAGAACAACTCCATTTGGCTCACTAACTTCACACACCATCAGGCTTCCAAGCAGCTCTCAAGGAAACTCAGTTTTCACACTCTGTGCTTAGTGCCCTTTGAGTGCATTATCTAGGAATGAACCTGGTAGAGCATCCCACACAAAGGAATATTCGACATGGGGGTTTCACATGCCACCAACTCCACATTCACAGGCAACTTCAGCGCCACAGCCGTTTTCACATAGCCCTCAGTGCAAAGGCTCTAGACGCAAATAGTGGTGTAAGAGCTAATTCAATCAAGGAAACACTGCATGTTGGTGAAGGGCATATTGAAGAAGAATCAGCCAAATGGTTCTTGTGGGAGAACAACTCCATTTGGCTCACTAACTTCACACACCATCAGGCTTCCAAGCCTCTCTCAAGGAAACTCAGTTTTCACACTCTATGCTTAGTGCCCTTTGAGTGCCTAGGACTGAAATGAAGCTTGCTGAGCATCCCACACAAACGAATGCTCCACATGCGGGTTTCACATGCCACCAACTCCACATTCACAGGCAACTTCAGCGCCACAGCGGTTTTCAGATAGCCCTCAATGCAAAGGCTCTAGACGCAAATATTGGTGTGAGAGCTAATTCAATCAAGGAAACACTTCATGCTGGTGAAGGGATATTGAAGAAGGATCAGCCGAGTGGTTCTTGTGGGAGAACAACTCCATTTGGCTCACTAACCTCACACACCATCAGGCTTCCAAGCAGCTCTCAAGGAAACTCAGTTTTCACACTCTATGCTTACTGCCCTTTCAGTGCATTATCTAGGAATGAGCCTGGTAGAGCATCCCACACAACCGAATGCTCCACATGCGGGTTTCACATGCCACCAACTCCACATTCACAGGCAACTTCAGCGCCACAGCCGTTTTCAGATAGCCCTCAATGCAAAGGCTCTAGACGCAAATATTGGTGTGAGAGCTAATTCAATCAAGGAAACACTTCATGCTGGTGAAGGGCATATTGAAGAAGGATCAGCCGAGTGGTTCTTGTGTGAGAACAACTCCATTTGGCTCACTAACCTCACACACCATCAGGCTTTCAAGCAGCTCTCAAGGAAACTCAGTTTTCACACTCTATGCTTAGTGCCCTTTGAGTGCCTAGGACAGAAATGAAGCTTGGTGAGCATCCCACACAAACGAATGCTCCACATGCGGGTTTCACATGCCACCAACTCCACATTCACAGGCAACTTCAGCGCCACAGCCGTTTTCAGATAGCACTCAATGCAAAGGCTCTAGACGCAAATATTGGTGTGAGAGCTAATTCAATCAAGGAAACACTGCATGTTGGGGAAGGGCATATTGAAGAAGAAGGATCAGCCGAGTGGTTGTTGTGGGAGAACAACTCCATTTGGCTCACTAACTTCACACACCATCAGGCTTCCAAGCTGCTCTCAAGGAAACTCAGTTTTCACACTCTATGCTTAGTGCCCTTTGAGTGCATTATCTAGGAATGAACCTGGTAGAGCATCCCACACAAACGAATATTCCACATGTGGGTTTCACATGCCACCAACTCCACATTCTCAGGCAACTTCAGCGCCACAGCCGTTTTCAGATAGCCCTCAATGCAAAGGCTCTAGACGCAAATATTGGTGTGAGAGCTAATTCAATCAAGGAAACACTTCATGCTGGTGAAGGGCATATTGAAGAAGGATCAGCCGAGTGGTTCTTGTGGGAGAACAACTCCATTTGGCTCACTAACCTCACACACCATCAGGCTTCCAAGCAGCTCTCAAGGAAACTCAGTTTTCACACTCTATGCTTAGTGCCCTTTGAGTGCCTAGGACTGAAATGAAGCTTGGTGAGCATCCCACACAAACGAATGCTCCACATGCGGGTTTCACATGCCACCAACTCCACATTCACAGGCAACTTCAGCGCCACAGCCGTTTTCAGATAGCCCTCAATGCAAAGGCTCTAGACTCAAATATTGGTGTGAGAGCTAATTCAATCAAGGAAACACTGCATGTTGGTGAAGGGCATATTGAAGAAGAAGGATCAGCCGAGTGGTTCTTGTGGGAGAACAACTCCATTTGGCTCACTAACTTCACACACCATCAGGCTTCCAAGCAGCTCTCAAGGAAACTCAGTTTTCACACTCTATGCTTACTGCCCTTTGAGTGCATTATCTAGGAATGAGCCTGGTAGAGCATCCCACACAAACGAGTGCTCCACATGCGGGTTTCACATGCCACCAACTCCACATTCACAGGCAACTTCAGCGCCACAGCTGTTTTCAGATAGCCCTCAATGCAAAGGCTCTAGACGCAAATATTGGTGTGAGAGCTAATTCAATCAAGGAAACACTTCATGCTGGTGAAGGGCATAATGAAGAAGGATCAGCCGAGTGGTTCTTGTGGGAGAACAACTCCATTTGGCTCACTAACCTCACACACCATCAGGCTTCCAAGCAGCTCTCAAGGAAACTCAGTTTTCACACTCTATGCTTAGTGCCCTTTGAGTGCCTAGGACTGAAATGAAGCTTGGTGAGCATCCCACACAAACGAATGCTCCACATGCGGGTTTCACATGCCACCAACTCCACATTCACAGGCAACTTCAGAACCACAGCCGTTTTCAGATAGCCCTCAATGCAAAGGCTCTAGACGCAAATATTGGTGTGAGAGCTAATTCAATCAAGGAAACACTGCATGTTGGTGAAGGGCATATTGAAGAAGGATCAGCCGAGTGGTTCTTGTGGGAGAACAACTCCATTTGGCTCACTAACTTCACACACCATCAGGCTTCCAAGCAGCTCTCAAGGAAACTCAGTTTTCACACTCTGTGCTTAGTGCCCTTTGAGTGCATTATCTAGGAATGAACCTGGTAGAGCATCCCACACAAAGGAATATTCGACATGGGGGTTTCACATGCCACCAACTCCACATTCACAGGCAACTTCAGCGCCACAGCCGTTTTTACATAGCCCTCAGTGCAAAGGCTCTAGACGCAAATAGTGGTGTAAGAGCTAATTCAATCAAGGAAACACTGCATGTTGGTGAAGGGCATATTGAAGAAGAATCAGCCAAATGGTTCTTGTGGGAGAACAACTCCATTTGGCTCACTAACTTCACACACCATCAGGCTTCCAAGCCTCTCTCAAGGAAACTCAGTTTTCACACTCTATGCTTAGTGCCCTTTGAGTGCCTAGGACTGAAATGAAGCTTGCTGAGCATCCCACACAAACGAATGCTCCACATGCGGGTTTCACATGCCACCAACTCCACATTCACAGGCAACTTCAGCGCCACAGCGGTTTTCAGATAGCCCTCAATGCAAAGGCTCTAGACGCAAATATTGGTGTGAGAGCTAATTCAATCAAGGAAACACTTCATGCTGGTGAAGGGATATTGAAGAAGGATCAGCCGAGTGGTTCTTGTGGGAGAACAACTCCATTTGGTTCACTAACCTCACACACCATCAGGCTTCCAAGCAGCTCTCAAGGAAACTCAGTTTTCACACTCTATGCTTACTGCCCTTTGAGTGCATTATCTAGGAATGAGCCTGGTAGAGCATCCCACACAACCGAATGCTCCACATGCGGGTTTCACATGCCACCAACTCCACATTCACAGGCAACTTCAGCGCCACAGCCGTTTTCAGATAGCCCTCAATGCAAAGGCTCTAGACGCAAATATTGGTGTGAGAGCTAATTCAATCAAGGAAACACTTCATGCTGGTGAAGGGCATATTGAAGAAGGATCAGCCGAGTGGTTTTTGTGGGAGAACAACTCCATTTGGCTCACTAACCTCACACACCATCAGGCTTTCAAGCAGCTCTCAAGGAAACTCAGTTTTCACACTCTATGCTTAGTGCCCTTTGAGTGCCTAGGACAGAAATGAAGCTTGGTGAGCATCCCACACAAACGAATGCTCCACATGCGGGTTTCACATGCCACCAACTCCACATTCACAGGCAACTTCAGCGCCACAGCCGTTTTCAGATAGCACTCAATGCAAAGGCTCTAGACGCAAATATTGGTGTGAGAGCTAATTCAATCAAGGAAACACTGCATGTTGGGGAAGGGCATATTGAAGAAGAAGGATCAGCCGAGTGGTTGTTGTGGGAGAACAACTCCATTTGGCTCACTAACTTCACACACCATCAGGCTTCCAAGCTGCTCTCAAGGAAACTCAGTTTTCACACTCTATGCTTAGTGCACTTTGAGTGCATTATCTAGGAATGAACCTGGTAGAGCATCCCACACAAACGAATATTCCACATGTGGGTTTCACATGCCACCAACTCCACATTCTCAGGCAACTTCAGCGCCACAGCCGTTTTCAGATAGCCCTCAATGCAAAG
The DNA here is from genome assembly GCF_030435755.1 of Ochotona princeps. Taxonomy (NCBI): domain Eukaryota; kingdom Metazoa; phylum Chordata; class Mammalia; order Lagomorpha; family Ochotonidae; genus Ochotona; species Ochotona princeps. The sequence goes on from NW_026698522.1 coordinate 7,441, forward strand.
GCTCTAGACGCAAATATTGGTGTGAGAGCTAATTCAATCAAGGAAACACTTCATGCTGGTGAAGGGCATATTGAAGAAGGATCAGCCGAGTGGTTCTTGTGGGAGAACAACTCCATTTGGCTCACTAACCTCACACACCATCAGGCTTCCAAGCAGCTCTCAAGGAAACTCAGTTTTCACACTCTATGCTTAGTGCCCTTTGAGTGCCTAGGACTGAAATGAAGCTTGGTGAGCATCCCACACAAACGAATGCTCCACATGCGGGTTTCACATGCCACCAACTCCACATTCACAGGCAACTTCAGCGCCACAGCCGTTTTCAGATAGCCCTCAATGCAAAGGCTCTAGACTCAAATATTGGTGTGAGAGCTAATTCAATCAAGGAAACACTGCATGTTGGTGAAGGGCATATTGAAGAAGAAGGATCAGCCGAGTGGTTCTTGTGGGAGAACAACTCCATTTGGCTCACTAACTTCACACACCATCAGGCTTCCAAGCAGCTCTCAAGGAAACTCAGTTTTCACACTCTATGCTTAGTGCCCTTTGAGTGCCTAGGACTGAAATGAATCTTGGTGAGCATCCCACACAAACTAATGCTCCACATGCGGATTTCACATGCCACCAACTCCACATTCACAGGCAACTTCAGCGCCACAGCCGTTTTCAGATAGCCCTCAATGCAAAGGCTCTAGACGCAAATATTGGTGTGAGAGCTAATTCAATCAAGGAAACACTTCATGCTGGTGAAGGGCATATTGAAGAAGGATCAGCCGAGTGGTTCTTGTGGGAGAACAACTCCATTTGGCTTACTAACCTCACACACCATCAGGCTTCCAAGCAGCTCTCAAGGAAACTCGGTTTTCACACTCTATGCTTACTGCCCTTTGAGTGCATTATCTAGGAATGAGCCTGGTAGAGCATCCCACACAAACGAGTGCTCCACATGCGGGTTTCACATGCCACCAACTCCACATTCACAGGCAACTTCAGCTCCACAGCTGTTTTCAGATAGCCCTCAATGCAAAGGCTCTAGACGCAAATATTGGTGTGAGAGCTAATTCAATCAAGGAAACACTGCATGTTGGTGAAGGGCATATTGAAGAAGGCTCAGCAGAGTTTTTCTTGTAGGAGAACAACTCCATTTGGCTCACTAATTTCACACACCATCAGGCTTCCAAGCAGCTCTCAAGGAAACTCAGTTTTCACACTCTATGCTTAGTGCCCTTTGAGTGCATTATCTAGAAATGAACCTGGTAGAGCATCCCACACAAAGGAATATTCGACATGGGGGTTTCACATGCCACCAACTCCACATTCACAGGCAACTTCAGCGCCACAGCCGTTTTCAGATAGCCCTCAATGCAAAGGCTCTAGACACAAATATTGGTGTGAGAGCTAATTCAATCAAGGAAACACTGCATGTTGGTGAAGGGCATATTGAAGAAGAATCAGCCGAGTGGTTCTTGTGGGAGAACAACTCCATTTGGCTCACTAACTTCACACACCATCAGGCTTCCAAGCCTCTCTCAAGGAAACTCAGTTTTCACACTCTATGCTTAGTGCCCTTTGAGTGCCTAGGACTGAAATGAAGCTTGGTGAGCATCCCACACAAACCAATGCTCCACATGCGGGTTTCACATGCCACCAACTCCACATTCACAGGCAACTTCAGCGCCACAGCCGTTTTCAGATAGCCCTCAATGCAAAGGCTCTAGACGCAAATATTGGTGTGAGAGTTAATTCAATCAAGGAAACAGTTCATGCTGGTGAAGGGCATATTGAAGAAGGATCAGCCGAGTGGTTCTTGTGGGAGAACAACTCCATTTGGCTTACTAACCTCACACACCATCAGGCTTCCAAGCAGCTCTCAAGGAAAGTCAGTTTTCACACTCTATGCTTAGTGCCCTGTAGGTGCATTATCTAGGAATGAACCTGGTAGAGCATCCCACACAAAGGAATATTCGACATGGGGGTTTCACATGCCACCAACTCCACATTCACAGGCAACTTCAGCGCCACAGCCGTTTTCAGATAGCCCTCAATGCAAAGGCTCTAGACGCAAATATTGGTGTGAGAGCTAATTCAATCAAGGAAACACTGCATGTTGGTGAAGGGCATATTGAAGAAGAATCAGCAGAGTGGTTCTTGTGGGAGAACAACTCCATTTGGCTCACTAACTTCACACACCATCAGGCTTCCAAGCAGCTCTCAAGGAAACTCAGTTTTCACACTCTATGCTTAGTGCCCTTTGAGTGCCTAGGACTGAAATGAAGCTTGGTGAGCATCCCACACAAACGAATGCTCCACATGCGGGTTTCACATGCCACCAACTCCACATTCACAGGCAACTTCAGCGCCACAGCCGTTTTCAGATAGCCCTCAATGCAAAGGCTCTAGACGCAAATATTGGTGTGAGAGCTAATTCAATCAAGGAAACACTTCATGCTGGTGAAGGGCATATTGAAGAAGGATCAGCCGAGTGGTTCTTGTGGGAGAACAACTCCATTTGGCTTACTAACCTCACACACCATCAGGCTTCCAAGCAGCTCTCAAGGAAACTCAGTTTTCACACTCTATGCTTAGTGCCCTTTGAGTGCATTATCTAGGAATGAGCCTGGTAGAGCATCCCACACAAACGAGTGCTCCACATGCGGGTTTCACATGCCACCAACTCCACATTCACAGGCAACTTCAGCGCCACACCTGTTTTCAGATAGCCCTCAATGCAAAGGCTCTAGACGCAAATATTGGTGTGAGAGCTAATTCAATCAAGGAAACACTTCATGCTGGTGAAGGGCATATTGAAGAAGGATCAGCCGAGTGGTTCTTGTGGGAGAACAACTCCATTTGGCTCACTAACCTCACACACCATCAGGCTTCCAAGCAGCTCTCAAGGAAACTCAGTTTTCACACCCTATTCTTAGTGCCCTTTGAGTGCCTAGGACGAAATGAAGCTTGGTGAGCATCCCACACAAACGAATGCTCCACATGCGGGTTTCACATGCCACCAACTCCACATTCACAGGCAACTTCAGCGCCACAGCTGTTTTCAGATAGCCCTCAATGCAAAGGCTCTAGACTCAAATATTGGTGTGAGAGCTAATTCAATCAAGGAAACACTGCATGTTGGTGAAGGGCATATTGAAGAAGGATCAGCCGAGTGGTTCTTGTGGGAGAACAACTCCATTTGGCTCACTAACTTCACACACCATCAGGCTTCCAAGCAGCTCTCAAGGAAACTCAGTTTTCACACTCTATGCTTAGTGCCCTGTAGGTGCATTATCTAGGAATGAACCTGGTAGAGCATCCCACACAAAGGAATATTCGACATGGGGGTTTCACATGCCACCAACTCCACATTCACAGGCAACTTCAGCGCCACAGCCGTTTTCAGATAGCCCTCAATGCAAAGGCTCTAGACGCAAATATTGGTGTGAGAGCTAATTCAATCAAGGAAACACTGCATGTTGGTGAAGGGCATATTGAAGAAGAATCAGCAGAGTGGTTCTTGTGGGAGAACAACTCCATTTGGCTCACTAACTTCACACACCATCAGGCTTCCAAGCAGCTCTCAAGGAAACTCAGTTTTCACACTCTATGCTTAGTGCCCTTTGAGTGCATTATCTAGGAATGAGCCTGGTAGAGCATCCCACACAAACGAGTGCTCCACATGCGGGTTTCACATGCCACCAACTCCACATTCACAGACAACTTCAGCTCCACACCTGTTTTCAGATAGCCCTCAATGCAAAGGCTCTAGACGCAAATATTGGTGTGAGAGCTAATTCAATCAAGGAAACACTTCATGCTGGTGAAGGGCATATTGAAGAAGGATCAGCCGAGTGGTTCTTGTGGGAGAACAACTCCATTTGGCTCACTAACCTCACACACCATCAGGCTTCCAAGCAGCTCTCAAGGAAACTCAGTTTTCACACTCTATGCTTAGTGCCCTTTGAGTGCCTAGGACGAAATGAAGCTTGGTGAGCATCCCACACAAACGAATGCTCCACATGCGGGTTTCACATGCCACCAACTCCACATTCACAGGCAACTTCAGCGCCACAGCTGTTTTCAGATAGCCCCTCAATGCAAAGGCTCTAGACTCAAATATTGGTGTGAGAGCTAATTCAATCAAGGAAACACTGCATGTTGGTGTAAGGGCATATTGAAGAAGGATCAGCCGAGTGGTTCTTGTGGGAGAACAACTCCATTTGGCTCACTAACTTCACACACCATCAGGCTTCCAAGCAGCTCTCAAGGAAACTCAGTTTTCACACTCTATGCTTAGTGCCCTTTGAGGGCATTATCTAGGAATGAACGTGGTAGAGCATCCCACACAAAAGAGTATTCCACATGCGGGTTTCACATGCCACCAACTCCACATTCTCAGGCAACTTCAGCGCCACAGCCGTTTTCAGATAGCCCCCAATGCAAAGGCTCTAGATGCAAATATTGGTGTGAGAGCTAATTCAATCAAGGAAACACTGCATGTTGGTGAAGGCCATATTGAAGAAGAATCAGCCGAGTGGTTCTTGTTGGGAGAATAACTCCATTTTGGCTCACTAACTTCACACACCATCAGGCTTCACAAGCAGCTCTCAAGGAAACTAAGTTTTCACACTCTATGTTAGTGCCCTTTGAGTGCCTAGGACTGAAATGAAGCTTGGTGAGCATCCCACACAAACGAATGCTCCACATGCGGGTTTCACATGCCACCAACTCCACATTCACAGGCAACTTCAGCTCCACAGCCGTTTTCAGATAGCCCTCAATGCAAAGGCTCTAGACGCAAATATTGGTGTGAGAGCTAATTCAATCAAGGGAAACACTGCATGTTGGTGAAGGGCATATTGAAGAAGAAGGATCAGCCCGAGTGGTTCTTGTGGGAGAACAACTCCATTTGGCTCACTAACTTCACACACCATCAGGCTTCCAAGCAGCTCTCAAGGAAACTCCAGTTTTCACACTCTATGCTTAGTGCCCTTTGAGTGCATTATCTAGGAATGAACCTGGTAGAGCATCCCACACAAAGGAATATTCGACATGGGGATTTCACATGCCACCAACTCCACATTCACAGGCAACTTCAGCGCCACAGCCGTTTTCAGATAGCCCTCAATGCAAAGGCTCTAGACTCAAATATTGGTGTGAGAGCTAATTCAATCAAGGAAACACTTGCATGTTGGTGAAGGGGCATATTGAAGAAGGATCAGTCGAGTGGTTCTTGTGGGAGAACAACTCCATTTGGCTCACTAACTTCACACACCATCAGGCTTCCAAGCAGCTCTCAAGGAAACTAAGTTTTCACACTCTATGCTTAGTGCCCTTTGAGTGCATTATCTAGGAATGAACCTGGTAGAGCATCTCACACAAAAGAATGCTCCACATGCGGGTTTCACATGCCACCAACTCCACATTCACAGGCAACTTCAGCGCCACAGCCGTTTTCAGATAGCCCTCAATGCAAAGGCTCTAGATGCAAATATTGGTGTGAGAGCTAATTCAATCAAGGAAACACTGCATGTTGGTGAAGGGCATATTGAAGAAGAATGAGCCGAGTGGTTCTTGTGGCGAGAACAACTCCATTTGGCTCACTAACTTCACACACCATCAGGCTTCCAAGCAGCTCTCAAGGAAACTCAGTTTTCACACTCTATGCTTAGTGCCCTTTGAGTGCCTAGGACTGAAATGAAGCTTGGTGAGCATCCCACACAAACGAATGCTCCACATGCGGGTTTCACATGCCACCAACTCCACATTCACAGGCAACTTCAGCGCCACAGCCGTTTTCAGATAGCCCTCAATGCAAAGGCTCTAGACGCAAATATTGGTGTGAGAGCTAATTCAATCAAGGAAACACTGCATGTTGGTGAAGGGCATATTGAAGAAGGATCAGCCGAGTGGTTCTTGTAGGAGAACAACTCCATTTGGCTCACTAATTTCACACACCATCAGGCTTCCAAGCAGCTCTCAAGGAAAGTCAAGTTTTCACACTCTATGCTTAGTGCCCTTTGAGTGCATTATCTAGGAATGAACCTGGTAGAGCATCCCACACAAAGGAATATTCGACATGGGGGTTTCACATGCCACCAAATCCACATTCACAGGCAACTTCAGCGCCACAGCCGTTTTCAGATAGCCCTCAATGCAAAGGCTCTAGACGCAAATATTGGGTGTGAGAGCTAATTCAATCAAGGAAACACTGCATGTTGGTGAAGGGCATATTGAAGAAGGATCAGCCGAGTGGTTCTTGTGGGAGAACAACTCCATTTGGCTCACTAACTTCACACACCATCAGGCTTCCAAGCAGCTCTCAAGGAAACTCAGTTTTCACACTCTATGCTTAGTGCCCTTTGAGTGCCCTAGGGACTGAAATGAAGCTTGGTGAGCATCCCACACAAAACGAATGCTCCACATGCGGATTTCACATGCCACCAACTCCACATTCACAGGCAACTTCAGCGCCACAGCCGTTTTCAGATAGCCCTCAATGCAAAGGCTCTAGACGCAAATAGTGGTGTAAGAGCTAATTCAATCAAGGAAACACTGCATGTTGGTGAAGGGCATATTGAAGAAGAATCAGCCAAATGGTTCTTGTGGGAGAACAACTCCATTTGGTTCACTAACTTCACACACCATCAGGCTTCCAAGCCTCTCTCAAGCAAACTCAGTTTTCACACTCTATGCTTAGTGCCCTTTGAGTGCCTAGGACTGAAATGAAGCTTGGTGAGCATCCCACACAAACGAATGCTCCACATGCGGGTTTCACATGCCACCAACTCCCACATTCACAGGCAACTTCAGCGCCACAGCCGTTTTCAGATAGCCCTCAATGCAAAGGCTCTAGACACAAATATTGGTGTGAGAGCTAATTCAATCAAGGAAACACTTCATGCAGGTGAAGGGCATATTGAAGAAGGATCAGCCGAGTGGTTCTTGTGGGAGAACAACTCCATTTGGCTTAGTAACTTCACACACCATCTGGCTTCCAAGCAGCTCTCAAGGAAACTCAGTTTTCACACTCTATGCTTAGTGCCCTTTGAGTGCATTATCTAGGAATGAACCTGGTAGAGCATCCCACACAAAGGAATATTCGACATGGGGGGTTTCACATGCCACCAACTCCACATTCACAGGCAACTTTCAGCGCCACAGCCGTTTTCACATAGCCTTCAATGCAAAGGCTCTAGACGCAAATATTGGTGTGAGAGCTAATTCAATCAAGGAAACACTGCATGTTGGTGAAGGGCATATTGAAAGAAGAATCAGCCGAGTGGTTCTTGTGGGAAAACAACTCCATTTGGCTCACTAACTTCACACACCATCAGGCTTCCAAGCAGCTCTCAAGGAAACTCAGTTTTCACACTCTATGCTTAGTGCCCTTTGAGTGCCTAGGGACTGAAATGAAGCTTGGTGAGCATCCCACACAAACGAATGCTCCACATGCGGATTTCACATGCCACCAACTCCACATTCACAGGCAACTTCAGCGCCACAGCCGTTTTCAGATAGCCCTCAATGCAAAGGCTCTAGACGCAAATATTGGTGTGAGAGCTAATTCAATCAAGGAAACACTTCATGCTGGTGAAGGGCATATTGAAGAAGGATCAGCCGAGTGGTTCTTGTGGGAGAACAACCTCCATTTGGCTTACTAACCCTCACACACCATCAGGCTTCCAAGCAGCTCTCAAGGAAACTCAGTTTTCACACACTATGCTTAGTGCCCTTTGAGTGCATTATCTAGGAATGAGCCTGGTAGAGCATCCCACACAAACGAGTGCTCCACATGCGGGTTTCACATGCCACCAACTCCACATTCACAGGCAACTTCAGCTCCACAGCTGTTTTCAGATAGCCTCAATGCAAAGGCTCTAGACGCAAATATTGGTGTGAGAGCTAATTCAATCAAGGAAACACTTCATGCTGGTGAAGGGCATATTGAAGAAGGATCAGCCGAGTGGTTCTTGTGGGAGAACAACTCCATTTGGCTCACTAACCTCACACACCATCAGGCTTCCAAGCAGCTCTCAAGGAAACTCAGTTTTCACACTCTATGCTTAGTGCCCTTTGAGTGCCTAGGACGAAATGAAGCTTGGTGAGCATCCCACACAAACGAATGCTCCACATGCGGGTTTCACATGCCACCAACTCCACATTCACAGGCAACTTCAGCGCCACAGCCGTTTTTCAGATAGCCCTCAATGCAAAGGCTCTAGACTCAAATATTGGTGTGAGAGCTAATTCAATCAAGGAAACACTGCATGTTGGTGAAGGGCATATTGAAGAAGGATCAGTCGAGTGGTTCTTGTGGCGAGAACAACTCCATTTGGCTCACTAACTTCACACACCATCAGGCTTCCAAGCAGCTCTCAAGGAAACTCAGTTTTCACACTCTATGCTTAGTGCCCTTTGAGTGCATTATCTAGGAATGAACCTGGTAGAGCATCCCACACAAAAGAATATTCCACATGCGGGTTTCACATGCTACCAACTCCACATTCTCAGGCAACTTCAGCGCCACAGCCGTTTTCAGATAGCCCTCAATGCAAAGGCTCTAGATACAAATATTGGTGTGAGAGCTAATTCAATCAAGGAAACACTGCATGTTGGTGAAGGCCATATTGAAGAAGAATCAGCCGAGTGGTTCTTGTAGGAGAATAACTCATTTGGCTCACTAACTTCACACACCATCAGGCTTCCAAGCAGCTCTCAAGGAAACTCAGTTTTCACACTCTATGCTTAGTGCCCTTTGAGTGCCTAGGACTGAAATGAAGCTTGGTGAGCATCCCACACAAACGAATGCTCCACATGCGGGTTTCACATGCCACCAACTCCACATTCACAGGCAACTTCAGCGCCACAGCCGTTTTCAGATAGCCCTCATTGCAAAGGCTCTAGACACAAATATTGGTGTGAGAGCTAATTCAATCAAGGAAACACTTCATGCAGGTGAAGGGCATATTGAAGAAGGATCAAGCCGAGTGGTTCTTGTGGCGAGAACAACTCCATTTGGCTTACTAACCTCACACACCATCAGGCTTTCCAAGCTGCTCTCAAGACAACTCAGTTTTCACACTCTATGCTTAGTGCCCTTTGAGTGCATTATCTAGGAATGAACCTGGTAGAGCATCCCACACAAAGGAATATTCGACATGGGGGGTTTCACATGCCACCAACTCCACATTCACAGGCAACTTCAGCGCCACAGCCGTTTTCAGATAGCCCTCAATGCAAAGGCTCTAGACGCAAATATTGGTGTGAGAGCTAATTCAATCAAGGAAACACTGCATGTTGGTGAAGGGCATATTGAAGAAGAATCAGCCGAGTGGTTCTTGTGGGAGAACAACTCCATTTGGCTCACTAACTTCACACACCATCAGGCTTCCAAGCAGCTCTCAAGAGAAACTCAGTTTTCACACTCTATGCTTAGTGCCCTTTGAGTGCCTAGGACTGAAATGAAGCTTGGTGAGCATCCCACACAAACGAATGCTCCACATGCGGATTTCACATGCCACCAACTCCACATTCACAGGCAACTTCAGCGCCACAGCCGTTTTCAGATAGCCCTCAATGCAAAGGCTCTAGACGCAAATATTGGTAGTGAGAGCTAATTCAATCAAGGAAACACTTCATGCTGGTGAAGGGCATATTGAAGAAGGATCAGCCGAGTGGTTCTTGTGGGAGAACAACTCCATTTGGCTTACTAACCTCACACACCATCAGGCTTCCAAGCAGCTCTCAAGGAAACTCAGTTTTCACACTCTATGCTTAGTGCCCTTTGAGTGCATTATCTAGGAAGTGAGCCTGGTAGAGCATCCACACAAACGAGTGCTCCACATGCGGGTTTCACATGCCACCAACTCCACATTCACAGGCAACTTCAGCTCCACAGCTGTTTTCAGATAGCCCTCAATGCAAAGGCTCTAGACGCAAATATTGGTGTGAGAGCTAATTCAATCAAGGAAACACTTCATGCTGGTGAAGGGCATATTGAAGAAGGATCAGCCGAGTGGTTCTTGTGGGAGAACAACTCCATTTGGCTCACTAACCTCACACACCATCAGGGCTTCCAAGCAGCTCTCAAGGAAACACAGTTTTCACACTCTATGCTTAGTGCCCTTTGAGTGCCTAGGACGAAATGAAGCTTGGTGAGCATCCCACACAAACGAATGCTCCACATGCGGGTTTCACATGCCACCAACTCCACATTCACAGGCAACTTCAGCGCCACAGCCGTTTTCAGATAGCCCTCAATGCAAAGGCTCTAGACGCAAATATTGGTGTGAGAGCTAATTCAATCAAGGAAACACTGCATGTTGGTGAAGGGCATATTGAAGAAGGATCAGTCGAGTGGTTCTTGTGGGAGAACAACTCCATTTGGCTCACTAACTTCACACACCATCAGGCTTCCAAGCAGCTCTCAAGGAAAGTCAGTTTTCACACTCTATGCTTAGTGCCCTTTGAGTGCATTATCTAGGAATGAACGTGGTAGAGCATCCCACACAAACGAATATTCCACATGCGGGTTTCACATGCCACCAACTCCACATTCTCAGGCAACTTCAGCGCTACAGCCGTTTTCAGATAGCCCTCAATGCAAAGGCTCTAGATGCAAATATTGGTGTGAGAGCTAATTCAATCAAGGAAACACTGCATGTTGGTGAAGGCCATATTGAAAAAGAATCAGCCGAGTGGTTCTTGTAGGAGAATAACTCCATTTGGCTCACTAACTTCACACACCATCAGGCTTCCAAGCAGCTCTCAAGGAAACTCAGTTTTCACACTCTATGTTTAGTGCCCTTTGAGTGCCTAGGACTGAAATGAAGCTTGGTGAGCATCCCACACAAACGAATGCTCCACATGCGGGTTTCACATGCCACCAACTCCACATTCACAGGCAACTTCAGCGCCACAGCCGTTTTCAGATAGCCCTCAATGCAAAGGCTCTAGACGCAAATATTGGTGTGAGAGCTAATTCAATCAAGGAAACACTGCATGTTGGTGAAGGGCATATTGAAGAAGAAGGATCAGCCGAGTGGTTCTTGTGGGAGAACAACTCCATTTGGCTCACTAACTTCACACACCATCAGGCTTCCAAGCAGCTCTCAAGGAAACTCAGTTTTCACACTCTATGCTTAGTGCCCTTTGAGTGCGTAGGACTGAAATGAAGCTTGGTGAACATCCCACACAAACGAATGCTCCACATGCGGGTTTCACATGCCACCAACTCCACATTCACAGGCAACTTCAGCGCCACAGCCGTTTTCAGATAGCCCTCAATGCAAAGGCTCTAGACGCAAATATTGGTGTGAGAGCTAATTCAATCAAGGAAACACTGCATGTTGGTGAAGGGCATATTGAAGAAGGCTCAGCCGAGTATTTTCTTGTGGGAGAACAACTCCATTTGGCTCACTAACTTCACACCATCAGGCTTCCAAGCAGCTCTCAAGGAAAGTCAGTTTTCACACTCTATGCTTAGTGCCCTTTGAGTGCATTATCTAGGAATGAACCTGGTAGAGCATCCCACACAAACGAATATTCGACATTGGGATTTCACATGCCACCAACTCCACATTCACAGGCAACTTCAGCGCCACAGCCGTTTTCAGATAGCCCTCAATGCAAAGGCTCTAGACGCAAATATTGGTGTGAGAGCTAATTCAATCAAGGAAACACTGCATGTTGGTGAAGGGCATATTGAAGAAGAATCAGCCGAGTGGTTCTTGTGGAGAACAACTCCATTTGGCTCACTAACTTCACACACCATCAGGCTTCCAAGCAGCTCTCAAGGAAACTCAGTTTTCACACTCTATGCTTAGTGCCCTTTGAGTGCATTATCTAGGAATGAACCTGGCAGAGCATCCCACACAAACGAATGCTCCACATGCGGGCTTCACATGCCACCAACTCCACATTCACAGGCAACTTCAGCGCCACAGCCGTTTTCAGATAGCTCTCAATGCAAAGGCTCTAGACTCAAATATTGGTGTGAGAGCTAATTCAATCAAGGAAACACTGCATGTTGGTGAAGGGCATATTGAAGAAGAATCAGGCGAGTGGTTCTTGTGGGAGAACAACTCCATTTGGCTCACTAACCTCACACACCATCAGGCTTCCACGCAGCTCTCAAGGAAACTCAGTTTTCACACTCTATGCTTAGTGCCCTTTGAGTGCATTATCTAGGAATGAACCTGGTAGAGCATCCCACACAAAAGAATATTCCACATGCGGGTTTCACATGCTACCAACTCCACATTCTCAGGCAACTTCAGCGCCACAGCCGTTTTCAGATAGCCCTCAATGCAAAGGCTCTAGATGCAAATATTGGTGTGAGAGCTAATTCAATCAAGGAAACACTGCATGTTGGTGAAGGCCATATTGAAGAAGAATCAGCCGAGTGGTTCTTGTAGGAGAATAACTCCATTTGGCTCACTAACTTCACACACCATCAGGCTTCCAAGCAGCTCTCAAGGAAACTCAGTTTTCACACTCTATGCTTAGTGCCCTTTGAGTGCCTAGGACTGAAATGAAGCTTGGTGAGCATCCCACACAAACGAATGCTCCACATGCGGGTTTCACATGCCACCAACTCCACATTCACAGGCAACTTCAGCGCCACAGCCGTTTTCAGATAGCCCTCATTGCAAAGGCTCTAGACACAAATATTGGTGTGAGAGCTAATTCAATCAAGGAAACACTTCATGCAGGTGAAGGGCATATTGAAGAAGGATCAGCCGAGTGGTTCTTGTGGGAGAACAACTCCATTTGGCTTACTAACCTCACACACCATCAGGCTTCCAAGCTGCTCTCAAGACAACTCAGTTTTCACACTCTATGCTTAGTGCCCTTTGAGTGCATTATCTAGGAATGAACCTGGTAGAGCATCCCACACAAAGGAATATTCGACATGGGGGTTTCACATGCCACCAACTCCACATTCACAGGCAACTTCAGCGCCACAGCCGTTTTCAGATAGCCCTCAATGCAAAGGCTCTAGACGCAAATATTGGTGTGAGAGCTAATTCAATCAAGGAAACACTGCATGTTGGTGAAGGGCATATTGAAGAAGAATCAGCCGAGTGGTTCTTGTGGGAGAACAACTCCATTTGGCTCACTAACTTCACACACCATCAGGCTTCCAAGCAGCTCTCAAGGAAACTCAGTTTTCACACTCTATGCTTAGTGCCCTTTGAGTGCCTAGGACTGAAATGAAGCTTGGTGAGCATCCCACACAAACGAATGCTCCACATGCGGATTTCACATGCCACCAACTCCACATTCACAGGCAACTTCAGCGCCACAGCCGTTTTCAGATAGCCCTCAATGCAAAGGCTCTAGACGCAAATATTGGTGTGAGAGCTAATTCAATCAAGGAAACACTTCATGCTGGTGAAGGGCATATTGAAGAAGGATCAGCCGAGTGGTTCTTGTGGGAGAACAACTCCATTTGGCTTACTAACCTCACACACCATCAGGCTTCCAAGCAGCTCTCAAGGAAACTCAGTTTTCACACTCTATGCTTAGTGCCCTTTGAGTGCATTATCTAGGAATGAGCCTGGTAGAGCATCCCACACAAACGAGTGCTCCACATGCGGGTTTCACATGCCACCAACTCCACATTCACAGGCAACTTCAGCTCCACAGCTGTTTTCAGATAGCCCTCAATGCAAAGGCTCTAGACGCAAATATTGGTGTGAGAGCTAATTCAATCAAGGAAACACTTCATGCTGGTGAAGGGCATATTGAAGAAGGATCAGCCGAGTGGTTCTTGTGGGAGAACAACTCCATTTGGCTCACTAACCTCACACACCATCAGGCTTCCAAGCAGCTCTCAAGGAAACTCAGTTTTCACACTCTATGCTTAGTGCCCTTTGAGTGCCTAGGACGAAATGAAGCTTGGTGAGCATCCCACACAAACGAATGCTCCACATGCGGGTTTCACATGCCACCAACTCCACATTCACAGGCAACTTCAGCGCCACAGCCGTTTTCAGATAGCCCTCAATGCAAAGGCTCTAGACGCAAATATTGGTGTGAGAGCTAATTCAATCAAGGAAACACTGCATGTTGGTGAAGGGCATATTGAAGAAGGATCAGCCGAGTGGTTCTTGTGGGAGAACAACTCCATTTGGCTCACTAACTTCACACACCATCAGGCTTCCAAGCAGCTCTCAAGGAAACTCAGTTTTCACACTCTATGCTTAGTGCTCTTAGAGTGCCTAGGACTGAAATGAAGCTTGGTGAGCATCCCACACAAACGAATGCTCCACATGCGCTTTTCACATTCCACCAACTCCACACTCACAGGCAACTTCAGCGCCACAGCCGTTTTCAGATAGCCCTCAATGCAAAGGCTCTAGATGCAAATATTGGTGTGAGAGCTAATTCAATCAAGGAAACACTGCATGTTGGTGAAGGCCATATTGAAAAAGAATCAGCCGAGTGGTTCTTGTAGGAGAATAACTCCATTTGGCTCACTAACTTCACACACCATCAGGCTTCCAAGCAGCTCTCAAGGAAACTCAGTTTTCACACTCTATGTTTAGTGCCCTTTGAGTGCCTAGGACTGAAATGAAACTTGGTGAGCATCCCACACAAACGAATGCTCCACATGCGGGTTTCACATGCCACCAACTCCACATTCACAGGCAACTTCAGCGCCACAGCCGTTTTCAGATAGCCCTCAATGCAAAGGCTCTAGACGCAAATATTGGTGTGAGAGCTAATTCAATCAAGGAAACACTGCATGTTGGTGAAGGGCATATTGAAGAAGAAGGATCAGCCGAGTGGTTCTTGTGGGAGAACAACTCCATTTGGCTCACTAACTTCACACACCATCAGGCTTCCAAGCAGCTCTCAAGGAAACTCAGTTTTCACACTCTATGCTTAGTGCCCTTTGAGTGCGTAGGACTGAAATGAAGCTTGGTGAACATCCCACACAAACGAATGCTCCACATGCGGGTTTCACATGCCACCAACTCCACATTCACAGGCAACTTCAGCGCCACAGCCGTTTTCAGATAGCCCTCAATGCAAAGGCTCTAGACGCAAATATTGGTGTGAGAGCTAATTCAATCAAGGAAACACTGCATGTTGGTGAAGGGCATATTGAAGAAGGCTCAGCCGAGTATTTTCTTGTGGGAGAACAACTCCATTTGGCTCACTAACTTCACACCATCAGGCTTCCAAGCAGCTCTCAAGGAAAGTCAGTTTTCACACTCTATGCTTAGTGCCCTTTGAGTGCATTATCTAGGAATGAACCTGGTAGAGCATCCCACACAAACGAATATTCGACATTGGGATTTCACATGCCACCAACTCCACATTCACAGGCAACTTCAGCGCCACAGCCGTTTTCAGATAGCCCTCAATGCAAAGGCTCTAGACGCAAATATTGGTGTGAGAGCTAATTCAATCAAGGAAACACTGCATGTTGGTGAAGGGCATATTGAAGAAGAATCAGCCGAGTGGTTCTTGTGGGAGAACAACTCCATTTGGCTCACTAACTTCACACACCATCAGGCTTCCAAGCAGCTCTCAAGAAACTCAGTTTTCACACTCTATGCTTAGTGCCCTTTGAGTGCATTATCTAGGAATGAACCTGGCAGAGCATCCCACACAAACGAATGCTCCACATGCGGGCTTCACATGCCACCAACTCCACATTCACAGGCAACTTCAGCGCCACAGCCGTTTTCAGATAGCTCTCAATGCAAAGGCTCTAGACTCAAATATTGGTGTGAGAGCTAATTCAATCAAGGAAACACTGCATGTTGGTGAAGGGCATATTGAAGAAGAATCAGGCGAGTGGTTCTTGTGGGAGAACAACTCCATTTGGCTCACTAACCTCACACACCATCAGGCTTCCACGCAGCTCTCAAGGAAACTCAGTTTTCACACTCTATGCTTAGTGCCCTTTGAGTGCCTAGGACGGAAATGAAGCTTGGTGAGCATCCCACACAGAAGAATATTCCACATGCGGGTTTCACATGCTTCCAACTCCACATTCACAGGCAACTTTAGCGCCACAGCCGTTTTCAGATAGCCCTCAATGCAAAGGCTCTAGACGCATATATTGGTGTGAGAGCTAATTCAATCAAGGAAACACTGCATGTTGGTGAAGGGCATATTGAAGAAGAATCAGGCGAGTGGTTCTTGTGGGAGAACAACTCCATTTGGCTCACTAACTTCACACACCATCAGGCTTCCAAGCAGCTCTCAAGGAAACTCAGTTTTCACACTCTATGCTTAGTGCCCTTTGAGTACCTAGGACTGAAATGAAGCTTGGTGAGCATCCCACACAAACGAATGCTCCACATGCGGATTTCACATGCCACCAACTCCACATTCACAGGCAACTTCAGCGCCACAGCCGTTTTCAGATAGCCCTCAATGCAAAGGCTCTAGATGCAAATATTGGTGTGAGACCTAATTCAATCAAGGAAACACTGCATGTTGGTGAAGGGCATATTGAAGAAGAAGGATCAGCCGAGTGGTTCTTGTGGGAGAACAACTCCATTTGGCTCACCAACTTCACACACCATCAGGCTTCCAAGCAGCTCTCAAGGAAACTCAGTTTTCACACTCTATGCTTAGTGCCCTTTGAGTGCCTAGGACTGAAATGAAGCTTGCTGAGCATGCCACACAAACGAATGCTCCACATCCGGCTTTCACATGCCACCAACTCTACATTCACAGACAACTTCAGTGCCACAGCCGTTTCCAGATAGCCCTCAATGCAAAGGCTCTAGACGCAAATATTGGTGTGAGAGCTAATTCAATCAAGGAAACACTGCATGTTGGTGAAGGCCATATTGAAGAAGAATCAGCCGAGTGGTTCTTGTGGGAGAATAACTCCATTTGGCTCACTAACTTCACACACCATCAGGCTTCCAAGCAGCTCTCAAGGAAACTCAGTTTTCACACTCTATGCTTAGTGCTCTTTGAGTGCCTAGGACTGAAATGAAGCTTCGTGAGCATCCCACACAGAAGAATATTCCACATGCGGGTTTCACATGCTTCCAACTCCACATTCACAGGCAACTTCAGCGCCACAGCCGTTTTCAGATAGCCCTCAATGCAAAGGCTCTAGACGCAAATATTGGTGTGAGAGCTAATTCAATCAAGGAAACACTGCATGTTGGTGAAGGGCATATTGAAGAAGAATCAGCCGAGTGGTTCTTGTAGGAGAACAACTCCATATGGCTCAGTAACTTCACACACCATCAGGCTTCCAAGCAGCTCTCAAGGAAACTCAGTTTTCACACTCTATGCTTAGTGCCCTTTGAGTGCATTATCTAGGAATGAACCTGGTAGAGCATCCCACACAAACGAATGCTCCACATGCGGGTTTCACATGCCACCAACTCCACATTCACAGGCAACTTCAGCGCCACAGCCGTTTTCACATAGCCTTCAATGCAAAGGCTCTAGACGCAAATATTGGTGTGAGAGCTAATTCAATCAAGGAAACACTGCATGTTGGTGAAGGGCATATTGAAGAAGAATCAGCCGAGTGGTTCTTGTGGGAGAACAACTCCATTTGGCTCACTAACTTCACACACCATCAGGCTTCCAAGCAGCTCTCAAGGAAACTCAGTTTTCACACTCTATTCTTAGTGCTCTTTGAGTGCCTAGGACTGAAATGAAGCTTGGTGAGCATCCCACACAGAAGAATATTCCACATGCGGGTTTCACATGCTTCCAACTCCACATTCACAGGCAACTTCAGCGCCACAGCCGTTTTCAGATAGCCCTCAATGCAAAGGCTCTAGACGCAAATATTTGTGTGAGAGCTAATTTAATCAAGGAAACACTGCATGTTGGGGAAGGGCATATTGAAGAAGAATCAGGCGAGTGGTTCTTGTAGGAGAACAACTCCATTTGGCTCACTAACTTCACACACCATCAGGCTTCCAAGCAGCTCTCAAGGAAACTCAGTTTTCACACTCTATGCTTAGTGCCCTTTGAGTGCATTATCTAGGAATGAACCTGGTAGAGCATCCCACACAAACGAATGCTCCACATGCGGGTTTCACATGCCACCAACTCCACATTCACAGGCAACTTCAGCGCCACAGCCGTTTTCAGATAGCCCTCAATGCAAAGGCTCTAGACGCAAATATTGGTGTGAGAGCTAATTCAATCAAGGAAACACTGCATGTTGGTGAAGGGCATATTGAAGAAGAATCAGCCGAGTGGTTCTTATGGGAGAACAACTCCATTTGGCTCACTAACTTCACACACCATCAGGCTTCCAAGCAGCTCTCAAGGAAACTCAGTTTTCACACTCTATGCTTAGTGCCCTTTGAGTGCATTATCTAGGAATGAACCTGGTAGAGCATCCCACACAAAGGAATATTCGACATGGGGGTTTCACATGCCACCAACTCCACATTCACAGGCAACTTCAGCGCCACAGCCGTTTTCAGATAGCCCTCAATGCAAAGGCTCTAGACGCAAATATTGGTGTGAGAGCTAATTCAATCAAGGAAACACTGCATGTTGGTGAAGGGCATATTGTAGAAGAATCAGCCGAGTGGTTCTTGTGGGAGAACAACTCCATTTGGCTCACTAACTTCACACACCATCAGGCTTCCAAGCAGCTCTCAAGGAAACTCAGTTTTCACACTCTATGCTTAG